>NC_137466.1:162797772-162832772 GCF_964235325.1 Thermobia domestica
CCGCTCTGTGACCAAAATGCCGCCCAAACAAAGCCGGATTTGGGAAGGCTATGTTGCGGCTCTTTATGACGCCCACTTTAGTGTTTCTGTCATTAGAAAACAGTGCAAAAAGAATGGTTGCAACATCGGTTTAAGTGGAATAAAATATGTTATTAAAAAGTACGAGGGCAAGGAAGCTCCACCATTTGGATCACCAACGAAGTTGCCTAGAAAGCGGGAATGAACCAAGACCACCTCCACCATGCAGAAGAAACTTCGAAAAATGGCAATGCAAGAAAATCCGCCAACACAAAGGTGTATGGCTAATCGTCCTGACGTATCTTTGGGGACTGTGAGCCGGATGTTACACCATCAACTCAAGCTGGAAAAAGTCATGAAAGCTCGCGGCCATCTTCTCACGGATGCCCACCAAAAGGAACGAAAGTGTAACGCCCGGAAGCTGTACGAACGGCATCTGGCAAAACAAATGTGGATGTACGTCGTAACGCTCGACGAAGCATGGATTTACCTTTCCGACTGCGGCAAACCAAGAGCCATCATGTACCGAGAGAAAGGCGCCAAGAACTTTAGAAGGTGGGTCCGTGTCTGTAAAGAATCCTTCCCAAAAGGGTTCATGGTCGTTACTGGCCACTGTTTCCGAGTTAAACTGAAGATTCATAGGGTGGCGAAGAACTTCAAAATAAATTCGCAGTATTTTCAGGAGCAGATCATGCGGCCGATCTACGAGCATGAGATTCAACAATCTACGGAAATGACGTCAATCTGCTGCGCATTCACGTGGACAAGGCCTCATCACATACCTCACGATCGTCCCTCGCATTCTACAGGGAGATGGAGGAGGCAAGTGGTATACAGGTGATACCTTTGAATGAGGTACCTATTAAATCTCCAGATGCAAGTCCTATGGACTATTGTGGATTTGGATTGCTGAGGCGGGCTTTGGAAAAACGGCGTGTGACAACTGTGGAAGGACTTTATAAAGCAGTGCAAAGGGAATGGGACAAGATTCCCCTCCCAGTTCTTCAGAGAAGCCTATTACAGTGGAAATTACGCTGTCGGGCTATTGTTAAGAAACAAGGAAAACACATCGAGCACTTAGAGGTGATATTGGTGTCAGTAAATACCTAAGAGGATGGTGAACATCTTGGTGCCAAACAGTAACCGGTGGCCACTGTCCAACTGGCTACTGGTTTGGCCAGTTGCTAGCTGTTTACAATTGGTGGTACTAAACTGTTTATTATCTTGCTAGGTATTGATCAACACCAATATCATCTCTATGACTCTATGACTTACCGTTCCCGAGATATTGTCCAAAAAATAATTCCGATTTCGGGAAATTTAAGGAGCCATATCTCGGGAACCGTAAGCTTATTCAGGGTGTGTATCGGTCACGAAAATTACAAAAGTCGCGAAAAAGTTACGAAATCAGATAACGGTCATGAAAGTCAAAGAAAACTTACGAAATTTAGCTTTTGGGCCACGATTTTTTTTATTTGTACAAATAAGAATACAGATTGGAAAATTTTGTGCTATAGAACGTCAAAATTCACCATCAACAATGTCTATGGTCGACTTTAGACGCTACTAAATTTCAAGCAAAGTACGCTTCTATCCCATGCATGAAAATTCGGCCTAATTCGCACCCAAATTTGCTCTTCAGAATGTTACTAAATGTTATTGTTTGGTAAAGAAAAAGTCACGAAATTTCAGTAGACACACTGATATTGGTGTTGATCAATACCTAAGAGGATGGTGAACATTTTGGTACCAAATAGTAACCGGTGGTCACTGGCCAGCTGGCCACCGTTTCCCAGATATTGCCCAAAAAAGTTCGAACTTCTGGAGATTTAAGGAGCATATCTCGGGAACCGTAAGTCATAGAAAGATGATATGTTGCGAATTTTTCAATTTTGAGTTTTCCATTTTGAGCATGTGTCTTCATAAAACAACATATGGTAGAACGTTTTAACAGAACCTTTAAACAAAACATGTGAAAAAAAAGGAAATTATAAATGGATAGCTATATTACAGGAATTGTTTAATGATTATAATAAAAAAATACATAGAACAATTAGTATAAAAGTTGTACAAGTTAATGAAAAATTTATTCTTTTTAAGTTCGCACTGGCAATGTTCTTGGAGCATTCTCAACTGGTTTAAATATTGGCTTCTAATTGACCGCGATTGACCAAGAAAAGAAAAAGAAGGAAGACTCGACTGAGAAATAAGATAAACTGGGAAACTCACTCAGTGCTCGATCAGAAGAGAGGAAACAGTCGGTCACTGAGTTGGATGAAGGGAAATTAGTTTAGTGGATCGAAGACAAAATGATCAGACTTTGGCAAACTTCTGGGATTAACTGAAGGAAATCTACTTAATGAGTTTCAAACGTTTACATTACGAAGAGAACTTAATATTCCACAAATTCTGTTGCTCCAATCAATGTGTTTACGACAGGAAAGCGACACTTTTCTCTCTCTCTCTCTTTCGTTCTTAAAACAAAACTTTTTACTCGTTTTACTCGAATTTAGTCCATAACATTTAAAACTTCCAAATATAATAAGTCAAAGTTGCAGTTTTACAGTGTATAGAGGTTTTTTTTTTTTTTATGAATGTACACAATACAGGGTGTTTCTAAATACTACCACCGTTTAGACGGGATTATTATTATTATTATTATTATTATTATTATTATTATTATTATTATTATTATTATTATTATTATTATTATTATTATTATTATTAAGTATTCTGCCTTTTGTCAGTCCTGGAATTAGTGAGGGTTTTTTCTTCGTAATTTTCAGTTTGAGCCTGGAAATGTTTCTCCCATGTTACTCGATTTTCAGCTTCCTCTTTTTATTCTATTTTTCAAATCATCGATGACTTGTGTTCTTCTTTCTATTCCTCGCTTTCCTTCGATCCTTCCTTCTATGGCGGTATGAAGAAGACAATTTCTTCGCAAGATGTGCCCAATCCAATTGGCCCTTCTACTAAAGATGGTTCCTAGAAGCATCCTCTTCTTTCCTATCTGTTGTAACCATCTTCGTTTGTTACTCTTTCTGGTCATTTTTTCTCCTCCATCTTCCTCCAACACCACATTTCGAAGCTCTGCGAATATTTTTTTCTCTAACTTCCGTAATGTCCAAGTCTCTGAACCATAAAGTCTAATACTCCGTATATATATATATATATATATATATATATATATATATATATATATATATATATATATATATATTGCTTGATTGGGATCGTGGCAAGTCTTATGCGAGAGTAATAAGGAATTGGGGATGCACTGATGAACTAACATTTAAGCGAATTAAATGAACAGACTCAAATTTATACCTTTCAATATACGGATTTATTCCCTTCCTATTGAGAAATTAGTCTATTGGCCTAGGATGAAAGTCATATCATACTTAGAGAGACCTTGTGTACATACCTCTTTTCCTGTCCATACCGGGCCCACTACTTCTCCTTTCGTTGGATGTCTTTTCACTTCTGATCACAAAGACGACGGACCGAGGTTCTAACCAGAATCATCCTTAGCCTTACTGTAGTCTGGATTTTATTCAGAAGTCACTTCCTAGGTTCAATTCAGCAGTTTTCTATCATTGAACCCGGCAGTATACTAAAGAATGCGGAATCCAGACAGGGTGGTATGATCAGGACAGAGCAATGTACTCAATGAAAATACTGTAAAACTTCAATGGATCGTTCTCTCCAAGTATGATACAAACATTCTCCCGGTGGCCATCGAATACCAACCGTATTCGAATTTCATATATAACAAGAAAATAATAAAAAATAAAAATAAAATGAATACAGAATAAGAAATATCACTTCAAAGTTCAATGTTTAAGAGGAAATAAATGAATGGCGTCCATGGTCTGAATTGATAATTCGCAGACATACTATTGCTATACAGTCTATGCAGATGTAAGAAAACTGAATTGAAATGTTAATATACACTGTCTTGCTGAAGCATGACATCACTGAATTAATTTTAAAAAGAAAATATTATAATAATCACAAAGTAGTAATAATAATTATCACCATCACCAAATATCACATAACACTGTCACACTAATGTTTCAATCACAGAGAGCAGGAATAACGTTATCTCTGTCCACTATTAAGAACACAAGGATGAGTTTAATTCTAAAAACTTCATTAGGCTGGTGGTATTCATGAAAGTTCATAAATACGTTTTTGTACCACAATTGATGGAAACCAGTCTGTGCTTCCACTAAAGGTCTTACTCACGAGCACACCGGTTGATATTAGCGCAGTCTATGGTGAGTGAACACAAGACGTTATGCAGTGATGATAATTCTTAAATATGATAATCACATATAATCTAACAAAGATATACATAGTTCCATAACTATCTCTTGGGCCAAAAGGGCATCGGAGTATGCACCACAAAGAGCTCTCAAAGTACACATAACTCTCACCGTTAGGCCAAATAAACTTTATGACACTTGATTAAGATGAACGAGAGAAGAAATTTCAGAGTATGCCTTATTAATTATTACTTTAGGTTCTAAATAACCTTCGTATATAGAAAGGGGTGGAGGAAGACAAGGCAATGGAGAATTTTGGTTTGATATAGGAAGAGAATTCGTTGTTGTTTTAATTACTGGCTGAGATATCATTGGTTTAGGACGAGGTGATTGAACTTTTTTCGTTTTGCAAAAGCAACAGAGATTTCTCAAGCAAAATCGGAAAGTAGAGAGAAGCAGGAATGCAAAAAGAAGGAACAGTAGTTCTGACCAAGAAATTGTGGAATAGTGGTACACTGTAGGAATATGAAATAATGCTTGGTAGTGGTTTCAAATAGATGCCAGAAATAACTTGCATATGCTGAGTAGCGGTTAGAGATGATAAGCTTACGATCATCAAAATAAGTCGGAAAGATCGCAAAATCAATCCGGTTTCCTGTGCACCAGTAAGCAAACAAAAAGAAAACGAAAATCAACTTCCATGCATTCAGTAATAGAGGAAAAAAAAATACAAAACATGTACGAATAGATGCTATCAATGAAGACGAATAATAGATACGAATTATACGTGAACATACTACTGGAAGTACTCCCAATAGATCCTTTCTTTTCTAAATATAACTAGTAATGCAATAGAAATAAAACAATAGTAAACAACGTCCCTGGTACCTAACAAAAGGACAAACTAATACTTCTATTATTCTACATTAAAATAGCATCATTATTACCCGTACATTTACTCATTTTTCTGTCTTACATCTTGAATTACAGCTAACCTGTAATCGAACGATAAAATCAAAATAAATGACTTCAAACATGATACAAAACAAAACCCTCTGATTATCATCATACGCTAACTCAGCTTAATCGAACTGCAAAAAAGAAAAAGAAAAATCGGAAGCAAATGAGAATGTTGTACTTTGATTACAGCATAAATATACAGACGTTCAACGATAAAGCGACCAACGGAAACAAAACAATAAAAGAAAACTCAGCAAACTTAAAGATGTCAGGAGTATGACCTATTGACCACGTTCTGCTAAGAGAACGCTGAAACAACAAATTAAAATATGTAATCTCTAATTATAAAAAAAAAAAAAAAAAAGATCTCTAAATCGCGAAAGATGTTACGGTTTAAACGTAGATTCCCCCCTCCTATATCTAACCAAAGAATAGAAAAGATGATTCTAAATAGTTTAAAAGAAGGAATAACACTCTCCATTACAGTATAGAAGAATGAAAGGACGATTTGTGTTTCCACAAATCGTAGCTTGGCCATCGAGGTGAGATATTGACAAACTGGAACACACAGGCGCCCACCACTCGCCCATGCTACTGTAATGAACAGCGTTATTGGAGACCACCACCTGTGTTAGTCCCTAATCTAATTTTTTATTCCCTTTAGTGTTATTTACTCTGTCTTTTTGTTTAACAATCACACAAGTGTCTTCATTTGCGTATGTTTCTGATGGAGTCTCTCTGATCTTCGAAGATTAGGGCCATCACCGGTTTTATGTTGCTCATGGTCCGGATGTTCATCATGTTTCGTGATTCGAGATGTCTCCTTATCCTCTGATTGTATTTTCCGTTGCCCAAAATCCTGTTGTTTAACTTTCTTCCTGTTTTCAGATTCTTGTCCTTCCTTTTCTTCTACTTCTGCTTTGTTATTATCTCCCTTCTCTTCTTCTTCGTCCTTTTCTTCTGGAAAGAATTTCTTCAATCTGGACACAGTAATGGAATCTTCCACAAGTTTACCTCGTGGAGAATAATACTGCACGATATAACTATTCTCATCATTCTTTTTAGTTATTATACCAGTGCCTCTGTATATTTGACTGAAGAATTTCGATTTTCCTGGTTTCGGGTTTACGTCCAGAATTAAGACTGTCTCCCCAACTGAAAATTGTGGGTGCGACGTTTTCGCGTCAGATACTTTCTTCTGACATTCAAATTTCTTACAAAGATTCATATATGCTTCACGGCGAGCTTCTTCAATCTTCTTCAGTCGATCTTCATTAGATTGAAACTGAACAGGTACAGACATGGTATTATCCACTGGCAGTGATGGATTAAAGCCCATTAAAAGATAAGCAGGGGAAAACTTCATTCCAGAATGGACGGCAGTATTATACGAAAATGTGATGGATTGAACATAATCAGACCACTTTTCTTGCTTATCATACACATACGCTTTGAGAAGCATAGAAATTGTTTGTATAGCCTTCTCAACAACACCAATTCTAAAGTGGGCCATTGTATCTGCAAATTTCAAAGTAACCCCCAGCCGTTGAGTCAGCTCCTTAAACAACGCAGACTTGAAACTTGAAGCTCTGTCTAATCTGAGAAATTTAGGTGTGCCGTACCTTAGAAAAACATGATTTACTAAAGCATCCGCCACTGATTCTGCATCTACCTTCTCCAATGTTGTAGTCACCAGAAATCTAGTTGTATCATCAATTATCAAAAAAAGATAACGATGTTTATTTTTGTCTAGTACAGTCGGCCCGTAAATGTCACAAGTGATCGAAGTAAATGGTACAGGACTGTTCTCACACATTTGTAATGTGTGGGGCTTTTTCCCATATATCGGACGCACAAGTTGACAAGTTATACACGATCGTACTTTAGAATACACATATCTCTTTAAATCATGAAAATAATATCGACGCCTCATATTCTCATAAACTTTGAGTGCACTCATATGGGCCCGCCGTGTGGAGAAACATGATACTGTTCAAAAACATGTTTACGTAAACACAAGGGAACACAAATCAAATATACAATTTCTTCACCAATTTTCTGCCTGCGCATAAGTATACCATTTTTCAAAGAGAAATGATAGGCTGCCCGTTGAATTTTCGGTTCCACTTCACTACATAATCCATCCGTTTCTAACACTCGTATAATTTGAGATAGGTAACTATCTTTTCTCTGACAGACAGAAATGTCGAAATTTTCGTCTTTAAGAAAATAAAGCCTATTTTCTATATCAACTGCATTATCCTCTTCTGTTGGCTCATTTACAGGGTTTCTTGACAATGCATCCGCTATTTTATTGGATACGCCCTTACGGTGCAAAATGACAAAATTATAGTCTTGAAAGAAATTACTCAAACGAGCTAGCTTGCCTGTAAGATTCTTGGATGTTTGTAAGTAGCTTAAACTAGCATTATCGGTGATAACAGTAAATTTCTTACATCCCAACAAAAAGAATCTAAAAACACGAAATGCATAAGCAGCAGCAGCAATTTCTAGAGACATAACATCATAGTTTTTCTCCTGTGGTCTAAGACTTCTACTGCAAAATACAACTGGGTGTATTTCATTATTCTCATCTTCTTGTAATAAACAAGCACCAAGCCCGTCATAAGCTGCATCTACATGTAAAAAGGTCTTACGCGTCGTGTAAAAGGGCGCTAAAACAGGCGCAGATGCAATGCACTTTTTCAACATTTGAAAACTTTTTTCACATTGCTCGTCCCAATGAAATTTCGCTCGTTTTTTCAATAATCCCTGAAGAGGTAATGTTATGTTACTATAATTCCTTATATGCTTTCGTAAGTATCCAGTAAGCCCTAAAAATGACTTCACTTTTTTAACTGTTGTAGGACGAGGAAAATCTTTCACAGCATTAAGTAAATGCGGCGCAATTTGTATACCACGCTCGGATACAAGATGTCCCAAAATCAATGCTTCATTATAAAATAACTGAGTTTTCTTAACTCCTAATCTCACATTAGCTCTACGAAGTCTCTTAAATACTTCTTCCATTGTATTAAGCATAGAGGAAAAGTCTTTAGAATAAAATATGAAATCGTCCACAAACGTGGAGAGTTCAGAGGCTGAAATACCTGCAGTTATCATAGCTACTAAGCGACACATCACTGAGGAAGAAATACACAATCCCTGGGGCATACAATTGTACTCCCAACTACCAATATTAGGAATGCTAAAAGCTGTTTTAGGTTTAGAACTCTCCGTCAATTCAATGTTAAAAAATCCAGAATTTAAATCAAGAACACTGAACCACTTGCAACCTGCTAAATTCGTAAATATTTGCTCCATGGATGGTATTGCAAAATTCTCATTTTTTCGCACAATCCGATTCAAAAATCGAAAATCAGATATAAATCGATAACCACCTTGAGCTTTCTTTACAAGAAGAACAGGATTATTAAATCCTGAAGAGTTAGACCTACGTATCACACCCTGAGATTCTAATTTTTCTAATTCATCTCTCATTTGATCTACCAAGTGCAATGGAACAGGATACTGCTTTACATTAACAATAGTGCCATCAGTAGGAATATCACACTTAATAAGACTAGTAACACCAGTACAAGTTTGATCCCACGAAAATGTATCGCTGTATTTAAAAATTAAGTTTAAAATTGTGTCCTTTTGAGACTGAGACAATGCCGGATTCACATTTAACAAAGAAGGATTATAGCGCTCCTGGTGATACTCTATACGCTTTCTAAGGTCTTCTTTTTCAGTTTCGCTTAACTCACTTTCCCAGTCTAGTGCCTTTTCGCCTTCTCCCTCTTCCTCAAATATTTTACAAACAACGTCACAAGGCGATGCATAACCAATAACTGTATTCTTCTTTAAAACTACATTGTGAGGATTTGGATTTATAATGGGAATCAGTCTATCCTGATTTGGCAACAATGCATTGGGAATAAAAATATTTCGCTTTAACAACAAATCTACGTTTGGTTCAAAACACGAATATTCCTCTACATTCTGAACGTTTACTAAATCTATAGGAACAAAAGTACGTGTGTGGGGCAAAAGTTTTGTTTTGACCTTTAATACTAATTGAGGCTGTCCTTGTATATTGACTTTTGACAAAATACTATCTGGCAAAACATACTGTATTTTCTGAGAATTTGTAAAATTTGATTTGGGAGGTTTACCATATCTATACAATGTCAGTGTCAAGTCGGAAAAGGAAATGGAGGCATTTTGATGACTCAAAAAATCAATGCCCAATAAAGGTTTAGAATTCAAAGGTATAATTCTAAAACAATGTACGTAAGACTTATTTCCTAAGAAAAATTTCAAAAATATTACTTCCTTTGAAATAATTTTAGCACCAGACACCCCTATGAGATTGCTAGTAATTTTTACACGTTTCACGTTTTCTGGAACCAATTGCTCAGGCCAAACCGAAATCATGGCTGCAGTATCAATTACCAAGTCCTGTTGCATTCCATTAACTTTAGCTGTTATAAGACATAACCTTGATTCTACTCTTATGGGGATTTGATGCTTTTGAATATCTACCAGATCCCCCCTTCGATCCGTAGATGATTCTAGTTTAAATTTTGCTTAGGAGCTCGACAAAATCTAGCAATGTGGTTTATTCCTTTGCAAGTCCTACATATTATAGGTTTGTACAAATCAGAATTATTTTGACCCGTGTTCTGGTTACTGGCTGAACTACCCTGTGCTTCGTTCTCCCGGTTAAAATAATTCTGAGTTTGCGGCTTTTTCTTCTTGTAATTATTGTTATATTTTTTCTTATCCTTCATGGATTCAAGAGCTAACACAAGATTCTGCATATTTTCGCACACTTTCTCAATATCCGTTTGGGAATTAGAGATGCTAACCTCACCCTTACTCGTCTCATTGTGGCTTTGAGCTAAAGCTTGTTTAACTTCCCCTAATTCTTTAGAAAGTTTCTGTATTTCATTGTTATGAAAAGAATTTTGAGCTAGTACCGGCGGTTGATAAGTAGGTGGTAAATGATACGAAGAAAGAAATGAAGAATCGTATTGCATCTGCGGAAATGAATAAGAATTCCCCTGTACATGAGGAAACATTGGTGTCTGACCAGACATCCAAGAGCTACCAGGAAAATTGTAAGATATTCCCTGCGGAATGAAGGGATTTTGTGCATAAGCATTAATTTCTTGCTGTTCTTCCCTAATACGTTCACTTAACATGGTTTCTTTTCGATCTACACTGTTCAACTGCTTTATTAATTCGTCCACTGAGCCAAAATGCTTGTCGGCAACTACACTCATGTACTTGGACCTAAGACCGTCTATAATATACATAATAGTCTGCTGAACGGTAGCAGTGGGCAAATACAACGCAACTAATCTGGCTTTTCGAATGGCATACATTTGTGGAGATTCACTAATAGATTGCTTAGCCCTACGTAACGTGTCTTCTACAGTTAAAGGCGAAGATATGCCTCTAAAGGTGGAAATCATGTCTTTCTTTACATCGTCATAAGATTTTCCATCATATGTACTTTCCTTTTTATAATTTAGGAACCAATCAAAAGCTAAATCTGTCAAACAAGTAGGCAAAACCTCTTTCAGTTTGTCATTATTCCACTTATATCTTCCGGCGTTTTCTAACTGTTCAAAAAATAAATCTACTTTATGAGGCTCATAACCTGTATAAGACGGAATTTTCACTAACTGTCCTATACACTCCATAAAATTATTCCGATTTTCACTAGTCATTTTGCTACGTTGTGATTCTAATTGCCTTCGAAGTTGCCCCCTCGTACGTACGCCACTAAAGACCTCCGTGGTTATTGAAACAGAATTTTCCGCTAATACACACAAAAGGAAGTTTCAACTCAGCATATTCATAATAGCGTTGGCAAACGAGGCCTTTAACACAAAGCAAGAGAAGAATTCATTACTACGCATAGAAGGGAAAAAAAAAACGGAAAAAGACAACGAATATTACTCGAAAACAACACGACATACGAGACAGTTCAAACAGCACATGCTGATTCGTCAAAAACAAAAGAAAATAAGAATAATCTATACAACAACCTTTACAATGCCAATCATGAAATGGATTCTAAATAAATTCATATTTTATTCTAACAAGGTTGAGTATTTTAAGCACTACTAAATAATGGGGGAAAATCAGAAGAGAGCAAAATAAATAAATAAATAAATAAGTGCTTGAGACCAGCATTCCACCATGCTTGATTGGGATCGTGGCAAGTCTTATGCGAGAGTAATAAGGAATTGGGGATGCACTGATGAACTAACATTTAAGCGAATTAAATGAACAGACTCAAATTTATACCTTTCAATATACGGATTTATTCCCTTCCTATTGAGAAATTAGTCTATTGGCCTAGGATGAAAGTCATATCATACTTAGAGAGACCTTGTGTACATACCTCTTTTCCTGTCCATACCGGGCCCACTACTTCTCCTTTCGTTGGATGTCTTTTCACTTCTGATCACAAAGACGACGGACCGAGGTTCTAACCAGAATCATCCTTAGCCTTACTGTAGTCTGGATTTTATTCAGAAGTCACTTCCTAGGTTCAATTCAGCAGTTTTCTATCATTGAACCCGGCAGTATACTAAAGAATGCGGAATCCAGACAGGGTGGTATGATCAGGACAGAGCAATGTACTCAATGAAAATACTGTAAAACTTCAATGGATCGTTCTCTCCAAGTATGATACAAACAATATATATATATCACCTGATAAATTTCTTCCAATATTAAGGCTACTAGTTAAGAGTGATCTTTCCTTGTTGAATGATTCTTTGGCTATGGCAATTCTTGATATGATAACTATGGCGCGTGTTTCGTCAGAATACTTCATAGATATTTGAAATGATCGACCTTTTCAAATACTCTTTGTTCCACTCTGACCTGTAAGGGCGCATTTCCACGGGATATTCTCATGACTTTTGGTTTTACAATGTTGATTTCCATTCCATATAGTTTTCCAGTGTCAGCTATTTTGTCTATCATCTCCTGTAGTCTTTCTTCGGCTGTATCTGTAATAACCATATCATCTGCATACCTGATTAGACGGGATAGAATGTGGAAATTTTCTTCTGATACTTTGGTTGGTTTTGTTATTTGGGGTTTAGTGGTTCTTTCAGTAGCAAGGCTATATGAAACGTAAACCTACAACTTAATGTAAAGATCCAAACCACGTGAGCTTCCCCCGGGAATGGAGCAGGGTCTCCCGTGCCGAAGATCTGTACTATGCTAACCATTGCAACAACGAGGAAGTTTATCCTAAAATTTTGTTTGCACTGCAGTGTAGTAGTTAATTCGTGTATATTTATTTAGGTGTATTTACAGGGTGTCCATAACCTTTTGGGTCAAATTTGTACAGAAGGGTGCAATATACACATTTTCTGATTGGAAACCGAAGGTCGAAAACGGCTAGTTCAAACGCCACGCCATCTTGAAGTTGCAGCTATCTGTGGAAACAAGTACGAAGTTCCAATAACAAATGTGTTTTATCATGTCGATGTAACCTGCTTTATTGTGCATAACACTACATCTGAGTAGAGCTCCTCCGTGGCTAAGCGGTTAGCGTACGCGCCTTTGGCGTGGGAGACCCGGGTTCGATTCCCGGAGGGAGCTCATGTGGTTGGATTCCACGTTAATCAGTAGGTCCACGTCTCATATAGCCTCGCTGCTGAAAGGGACGCTAAACTAAAATTAACTTAACTACATCTGAGTATGTAAGGTTTAGTACAGACATGCTACTGCTACACTGTACGTACCAAAAATTCACAGTACTGTACAAAGTGACCACCACCGACCTCGATTCACGTAGCACAACGCCGAAGTAAATTCTGCTTCACTCGCTCAAATATCCCCGACATCTCTTGCACAATCAAGCAAGTCCTTCTCGGATTCTCCTGGTGATTACAGCAAGGAACTTCCTCCTTCCTACATGATGTACTGCCCAAACTATTGGAGACTATACTTCTAAATGTCCACGTGAGAGTGTGGGTGCAACATGACGGCGCACCTACCCACTTCCATGTATGAGATGTTCACCATTATTCGAATGCAACCTTTCGTAATCGTTGGATTGAAAAAGGAGGTCCGTTCGGTGGCCAGCGCACTCCTAAGATCTCAATCCTCTCGACTTTTTCCTTTGAGGACACATCAGCTCCTTGGTGTATGAATCACCAGTAAAATTCGAGGGGGACTTGCTTGCAACAGTCCCAGCTACCTGCTTAATTGTGCAAGAGACTCCGGGGATGTTTAGCGAGTGAGGCAAAATTTCTTTAGTCGTTGTGCTACGTGCGTCGAGGTTGGTGGACGTCACTTTGTGCAGTTACTGTGAGTGTTTGGTACGTTCAGTGCAGCAGTAGATTGTTTGTACTAAATCTTACGTACTCAGATGTAGTGTTATGCACAATAAAGCAGGTTACATCGACTTGATAAACACATTTGTTATTGAAACTTCGTACTTGTTCCTATAAATTGCTGTAACTTCAAGATTGCGTGACACTTGAACTAGCCGTTCTCGACCTTCGGTTTCCTATCTCAAAATACAAATATTAGACCCCTCTATCACCTGTATAAATTTGACTCGAAAGGTTATGGATACCCTGTATAACGTAAAAGCTAAAATAGAAAAAACAACGTACGAAAATGTACACTGAAATGCATAAATCAATTAATTAAAATCCTTCTTCAGTATAAAGTATTAATGTAACAGAAAAATGCATTATAGATCATTGCGTTTCGATATACAGTATATCCCATTGTCTCACTCATAAGATATTATTTTCTACTCATGTACTATTAACACATTTATAATTTAAGGATCTCTTTGCTGGTCTAGTGGCTACCCTATGTATCTTTGGTGCACGAGGTCCCGGGTTCGATTCCCAGATAGAGAACATTTAACGCCTTGCTATGGTTCGTATTCTACCTTAAACTGTAAGTCCATGCGTCATATAGACTCGCTATTGTGTAACCTATTTATTCTCACCAGCGTCGTAACCTACTACAAACAAAATTGAGCAAACTGGACCTCCAATCTATATATGAGTTGAAAGACTTGTAAATATAAACGGCGACACATCTGGATGAATTAACATTTTCAAGTACCTTCAAGACATCCCAAGTAGTCAAGTAAATCGAGTAAATCAAGTGTTAAACCCTTACTTTTAATTCTGAGGAACAGATTTTCCTTTGTGTGTGTCTGTGTTTGTGTGAAGGGTAGATACTGGATTTTTAAATTCGTGTAAGTCGCAAGACCTCAGATTTCAATGTTTTTATTAACAAGAAATAAAAAGAATAGTATGTAGACAGGTATGTAGTAAACAGAAGCTCTGCGTTTCCTTTTCACAAGAAAAAAAAATGTTTGTAACATATAATTGAAGGTATTTCAGAAGTTCATTCCTTATTAGAATTAGTTGAGATCATATTGAATTCTCATATTTTAGTAGTGAATTCGTAAAGACATACTGTAATGGACGCATAAGGGAAAACCAAATGATGTGGTGCAAGAGAAAGAAAGAAATACTTTAATAACAAATGCTAATGTGAGAGTCATATAGCATGATCTTAAATTTTATGAAGTAACTACTAATGACATTTTTTTTTTACTACAGAAGGAAAGGAGGTATAACTCACCAGGTAATAGGAGCAAGTGAAGCATTGGGAAAAATTAACGGCGGTTCAACTATTTCCCATGATGTCTCAATTAATGACAAATGATAAACAAAATTCGTACCCATAAAGAATAATTAGTAATTGAAACTAATAGAATGAATAATAATAATAATAATAATAATAATAATAATAATAATAATAATAATAATAATAATAATAATAATAATAATAATAATAATAATAATAATAATGTTTATTCGGCAGCAAACAGCATACAGCCACAAGTGCGCCAAAAGAAAAGAGAAAAAAGCGCATGCAATACCAATGACACCATGAAATTATACATAGGGTTATATATTGTAATATAAACATACAAAATGATGTACAAATATTAAAAATAGAACAAAGACAAACAATATACAAATAAGAAAGCAGATAATTACTGGATATAAAGTTGAGGGTTAAAAAATTAATGATAATAATAAAATTTAGTGTAAACAATATAATAATAATAATAATAATAATAATAAACAATAATAATAGGAATTTCTGAATACAGTACAACTAAAAAGGGACGCTGAACTTCAAGAAAGAAATAAAGCAATAAAGTATGGCTTAAGAAGCCCGAAGATAAGGTTTCTAACCACAGAAACAAAATTTCTTGCTGTCGTAAACAAGTCGATCGCGTTATACGTATGATAATTCGGAGTCACATATTATGAAGTTTTGCGTTTTGTTTGACTTTTTTTTTTTAAATCCGTCTATTAGTGTATGTTGCGTTGCAAAGAATATGAGGTGAAAAATAAACGTCAGAAGGACGGAAGGAGTTTGATTGGAACAAAGCGGTTGGTAACAAATATGAAAAAAAGGAGGAGAGAAAGTAGAAGAAGTGACTCGTTTTCATACCTGGGTAGTATTACCAGTGAAGATATGAAGTACAAACGTAAATTTAAAAGCAAGGATAGGAATGGCGAAAGAAGCATTTAGGAGGAAGAAAATTCTGTTCTGTGGGTTATTGAACCAAGAGTTAAGAAAGAGACTCATAAAAACGTTTCATGAGAAATATTGTAGTCTATGAGACAGAAATGTGCACATTATACAAAAGCAATAACAATAAGGTCGTTACTTTTCAAATTGTGGGTATGAAGAAGAATGGCGAGAAGTAGCGAGGCCGAATGGAAAACTATTGAAGAAATATTAGAAATAGTAGGGGAGAAAATAACAATTTTTATAGGTAATTGAAAAGAGAAACAAAAACTTAATGAGACGTTGGTTTGAGAAGAAAGTGTATTATGAAGAGTGGGTATATTGGCAGGGGAAACAGGAAGGGGGCGCGAGAGGCTACAGTCGATGGATGGTATTTTTTAAAAAAAGAAAAGAAATTAAATCTTCCAGTTTTATGTCGCTGTAGGCTAAAGGAGACGGTGATGATGGGAAATGAATGAATGGTGTAATGAAGAAAGTGGGAGGAAACAGGAGAACCCTGAAAAAACCACGAGCATGGTCTTTGTCCATCACAAAGTTCACTTGGCGTGAGCGGGGATTGAACTAGGGAACCCACGAATCAAAGATGAATACTCTACACTGAGCCAAAGCGACTTCTAGATATTAAAAAGAAATCGCACGTAAAGGTGATTAAGGTAACTGAAGACCATGGTGTATAGAAGCTTCTAAGTTTGTAGCAGATGATCTGTCAATAATGTCAGAATACCTGTGACGATGATGATTAGTGTGTGTAGTAATTGGAAACTTATTCGTAATTTAGGTAATTTCATTTACTTCATTAAGAAATTTATTAGAATCAGGCTCTTAGCAAAGTCATTTTTATTTTTTATTTTTTTATTTTTTTATTTTTTATTTTTTAAGCAGTGAAAATCAGATATCACTTTCTATTGGCGACTCAAATATTGAGAGCGAGATTCACTTTGTGTTGAATTCCTACGTTAACTTGTTTTTTTTCTTCTTCTTCTTTTTTAATGCAACATTTGAAATTTCTCGGAACAAGGCACTTATATACTTACTTAGGCAAGAATTGTAGTGATCAGTCTACTCGTATAACATAGTTCAAACATAAGTTGTAGTGGGCATATCAGTTTAAGCTTTCTCTGAAATCGAGAAAAGGAGAAAATTAATTATTCTAAGAGAGTGCAGTTTTCTGAAATTATGATGCAAAATTAAATGTCTTTTAGAAAAGTAAAGAGTAGACCATTTTCAAAATTAGTTCATTGATTTATGTTTGTGTGTGTTACTGTCTTCAAGTCTTGAAATGAAGAATTATAACGCAAACGCCCACGGAATTATAACGTCCGCGGAAGCAGTGGAGACCCCGCTTCCCCTGGGTAAACAGAAATAGAATATTGCATCAGAAACAATGAATCAAAAATCTACAACATTACTTGATGTCGAAAGATAATATGTATATCAATCAATAGTTCTTATTCAGCTGAACAAAATGATATGAGTGAGTGTAAATCTTCATGTGTAGTTTTTGAG
Organism: Thermobia domestica; assembly: GCF_964235325.1. Classification (NCBI taxonomy): domain Eukaryota; kingdom Metazoa; phylum Arthropoda; class Insecta; order Zygentoma; family Lepismatidae; genus Thermobia; species Thermobia domestica. The sequence continues at coordinate 162,815,145 of NC_137466.1, forward strand.
AAAATCGAGAAAAAATATAAAATTGTGTAAACCTCAAAATTTATCTTTTACAATAATCAAGCCACCTGCTAAGACTAGGAATTAAATTTTTGAGCTTTCAGCATCTAAGGCCATGTTAGCCCGTCTCGTATGAGGTATGACGTCCTTCGGGGATCATACAATCCGAGGAAAGGGAAAGAAGAAAGGATTGGGGAAGGAAACGGACTGTATGTTAGGTACCATCCCGGCATTTGCCTGGTGTGAGTGAGGAAAACCTCATTCAGGATGGCTACCCTGGAAAAGGTTTTACAGTTTTTCGACTGAGTGTCCCCACAGGGAATCGAACACGGAACCGCTCGCACCAAAGAAGAGAGCGTTAGGGACTGCGCCACGCGGGGCCAGATCTATTAAGATAAAACATACTAAAGAGTAATCTTATTAAGATTTTCATATTAGCACTAGCAAAACGACATTGTTATTAAGATATAGTCCGAAATGTTTGTGTATTCTTAAACGTTCATTTCTGTCTAAGTATAATATCAGGTTGTCTAAAAAGTAATGAGCCTTTGGAAGTCAGAATTGAGAATACGTTTATTGTTGTTTGAAAGTAATATTATGAAACCAGTACCAGATGTAAGTCATTATTGTCAATGACTTACGTCATTATTCAGACTACAACACAGGGCGGTAGCCAGCCCAAAAATATAGGAGGGGTGGTAAAAGTTAAGGGGGGCCCGACCCAACCATATTATAGTTCAATTGCAAGAATACCGTGAAAATTTTAGGGGGCCCGGCCCCCTAGATCCCCCTTGGGTACGGGCCTGCTACACCATAATCACGTCACAATAGAATCTCTATGGTTTCTGGTTTAAAAAAAATGTGACATATGGTTTTCACAGGTCTCTTTTAAAACAATCTCAACACAATTCAAAGAGTTCTTAACAGACCGAAACAAGTTATAGTCTGACGGTACCAGGTCCGGGCTATACGGTGAATGTATCAAAACCTTCCAGCCAAGTTTCGTGAATATCTGGCGGGTCGTTAAAGATATATGCTGTTTGATATCTTCAGTGTGATATACAACATTCTTTCTTTTGATCAGTTCTGGCTGTTTCTTTTGAATTGCTAGGTGCATTCACGCGTAACGTAGAACTAACAACACTGACCAAGCTGCGCGTCCCGCAGCTATTTGGATGGCTGCCGTCAATGAAAACCCCATCAAATGTAAAAAAGAGATCTGTGATCTTATTTGTGTCCGGCAAAAGGACAGTCTTCTTCTGAATCACAACAATGCGTGCCTGCATAGATGCCCGTACTATTGAGGCAATTAAAAAACTTGAATGGGAACTTTTTAATCAACCCCATACAGTTCCCGATCTTGCCCTAGTGATTTGTTGTTGTTGCTCTGTCACGTAAAAAAATGGTTTATCACAATACTTCAATTGCAGTGAAGTTTTCTCATGACATCAGTTCTCGACTAGCTGAAGTCTCAGGCTACAGATACGTGTCCCTAGTCAGGGGCGGATCCAGGACGGACTTCTGGGGGGCGGTGGGTTGCAATATTGCTACTTCGAGCTGCATTTAAGAGCTACAGACTCTGGGATGGGTTTTATTTATATATAAAATAAGAAAGTTTCTTCTGGTGGGTAATCGCCCCAGTCCGCCCCTGCCCCTCGTATGTACTGTATATGAAAACCATGAAAGCAATAGTGAAATGCATAAAACCATTCTACTCTGCTGATATCCAGGATATGAGGCTCCGAGGAGAGGACCTTTACAAGAATTACCTAATAACCTGTACCACAGCTTTAAGGTTTCCTTAAGGCAAAACTTTTGGCTGTCTCTTCTCGGACAGTGTACCTTCTTCTTATGGGAAGAGTACTATCTCTTGGGAAACTCTACACTAATCAGTAAATATAATTTAAGAGTTGTGTTCGTACTTTTCCTAGTGTTTGTTTAGTTATTGAAGTTTAACACTTTCAGCCCGACATCTGCCAGTAATGAAGAAACTATGCGTTTCGAAAATCCCGACATGCGCCACCGGTGGGTACACGATCTGTTTCCTGATATTCGTGCCTATAACTTGCCTTTGGGTTTTTAGTTAGAAAAGTAGAACAGTGTTACGGACTTTCTGTTATTATATACATCGTAGGCAATCTATGGAACAGACCTGTTAATCTTTTTAAAGGAAATAAACCTTATATTTATTGTACTGTGCATGAAGTTTGTTTAATATGACATCTTTTATAATATAAAATACGTATGGAAATGTACAGATAATCGTAAATAAAACTTATTGGGAGAAAATTGTAGACAGTTACTTTTTCAAAATCAATAGAAAACAGTATTATTCACTAGAAAATATACTTTTAAAAAATCAAAGATAAGCTATTTTGTACTGAAATGAAAATAATTAACAAACTGTCTACTGAGTTACTTATTTGGTTTTTGCTTTTTGAATGTTCTTAATGTTTCTCATTGAAGCACTCAAGACACATGGTGGGGTTACAGGCTCGTATCGAAGGGGGTCTAGAGGGGCCGCCCCCTCTAAAATTTTCACGGTAGGCTTGCAAATGAACTATAATATGGCTGGATCGGACCCTCCTAAGTTCAACCCCCCCCCTTCTCCTACATTTTTGGGCTGGCTACCGGCCTGTGGGATTACCTTATCGCTATTGCAGTATGTGGAAACACGTTTTGCCTTTTCGAGCTGGCGGGGTTTCCCTTTTCTGCTTGATGGCTTCGTAACAGAATTTTACGTTTCAAGTATTTACTACCATTTTTTGCAAGTATTTACCTAATTCTGATTGAGCACCACAATAGCACCTGTTATTACACTAGATCAACTTCTGCAACAATGCTGCTGCAAAACAATCTCTGAACACAAATACAAACGAACTTATCCTCATTTTCTGTGATAAAGCTGCTCTTTGTGAGCATATACAGTTTGAAACTTCTCGCAGTAAATGACAGTTATGGACATTATGAAGTTTGAATATAATCTTTTTTTTTTTTTTTTTTAATTTTCAGCCTTCACAGTGAAATATCTGTAATTTTGCATGTAAGAAGGAATTAGAATATCACCCTATGAAAGTCCCATATAAAACACAAGTGTAAAATTTAGTCTCGTTTCGTTCAACAGTTTGATGTTTGTGCATAGAGAGACGTACGATTAAGACATAATGGTTTTAAGACAGGGGCGTCATTTGAGGAGGGTAAATTGCCCTACTCTCCCTGAGTTTGAGAAGCATGCGTTTTAATAAATTGTATACTAAGAAAAAACGTGAAAGTCCTATGTTGGTGATCATTCTTGAGCTCCTCTGGCCAAATTTGAATACCGTTTTAAAATTATAAAATATTATATCAAGAGGAAACCTTTATGGTACATTCCGCAGCAAAAAAAAAAAAAAAAAAACTGCAACATGAACATGTAAGTTTATTATGAAACAACGAAGTATTTTGCTCCAAAATAAGTGTGCAGAGAAGGACGCCGAGGTTTCTCCTGGCATGATTCCCTACTCTGTTAGGCGTAGTTTCACAATAAACATTCATGCTCATGTTGCAGGTTTTTTGCTGCGGACTGTACATCAGCTTTAGTACTTGTGTATTGTATTTATAAAAGCATTACTGAAAACGCATGAGAGTTTTTGGTATACAGTTATTTAGACAAAATTGTTTTAATATTTTAAGATTTACATTTATTAATTAACATTTATTAATTTACATGTGTTATTTAATGTGTGTTGAACATTTTACTCGGTTGTACCTTTAAAATAATGCGTTGATTCCGAGCCATCTCTTAAGAGAACTTCACAGCAGATCCATTTTACATTCTCTCAGAGCAACATCTTACACCTTTATTCTTATTCTTATCGCATCGTAGCGCCAGCCTCAGTTTCCCGAAAGTAAACTATGTAATATGTATGGAATTATATTTTAGACGAAATTTGATCCTCAAAGCTTCTTCAAGCATACTAAGTGTGAAACCGTAAGAAATGTAATATTTAAAGAATATACAGTTTCGGTTTGGTGTTACTGTGTTTTTACTTTTTTTTTTTTTGGTCTTATTGAATCAACTATTTATATATGTGAGTGATGCAGTGGCGAATCCAGGGGGGCGATCGGGACAATTGTCCCCCCCAGAAGGGAAAACTTTCTTATTTTATATATATAAATAAAGCCCATCCCATAGTTTGGAGCTCTTAAAAGTATCTCTAAGTAGCAATATTACAACCCCCCCCAGAAGTCCGTCCTGGATCCGCCCCTGGAGTGATGATGGTTTGACTGGTTCTTTTGTTCTTTTTAAAGTTACGAATGAAATGAAGTGAAAATTTACAGTTTAACAGCCCACGCTTATGCCTGTTATGCTAAAGAAGAAGGTTGATTAAGGCAAATGAATGATGATGGAAGATTTGGTGGAATGAGAATGTGGGAGGCAACGGGATTTATCCCAAGAAAACCTACGGAGTTGTCCACCACAAACTTGCTTGGACGGGGATCGAACTAGATACCCCACGCACCAGAGGTAAGCGTTCTACCACTGAGCTACCGTGCCCCGCAAAAGTTACAAATAAAAACTATTAAATGGCTTCTGTTTGTTGTAGAGGACGAAAGGAAATTCAGCAAAATAAGCAGTTGCTGTGGTAAGTCTACACAGTATCATAGCTGAATGAGTCGTAAAAGGGGAGACCCCCTAGAATTTAATTCCATTTCTTCAGGTAGTCTCCCCTAGCTTTTCTCTCTACATCCTACTTGTACTCGAGGCATCGGTAGTTCAGACCCTGCTTTAAACTGTAGGCCTCGTAGTCTACTATAACGTCTTAGCCTTATAGTCTACTACTAACAAACGATTTAAATAAAAATCAATCATATAAATCAATCCGAAAGCCTCCCAATGTAGTGTTACTGTCGTGTATTAAAGAAGTTATGGAAATTTCTTCAGTGAAATACTTTACTTGTATATCTCTGTTTCTGACTTAACTGTGTGTGGAAAATCAATACAAGAACGAGAGGTCCTGCCTACTTATCATCCTAAAATTCGTGATGTGACCCTCAATTCATCTGACATGAGTTGTCCCTCCCAAAAGCAATGTTTACTTATAAATATGAGTTCTAATAATCCTTCAGGTTATACGTAATTGAATGTATAAACAAACTTAAAATTTCGATTTTTTAATGTAGGTCGGTAATGTTTCTTTTACAACACAGGCACAAAAAAGTTGCGCGGATAGCTGAAAACAACGGGATTCTCTTGATGTCGACACGTGAGAGAATAGTACTACCAACTATGGACGAAGCTTCGATAGTGTTACCGACAACTGTAGTTGTACGAGACTTACAGAGTTTCCATCTCCCTTGCGAAATAACCGTGATGTTCTAATGTGCCCCGCCTTCCCCTACTCTGGTGAATGGTACTGGGATAAAATGGCTCTGAGATGAATTTTTATTAACAAAAATCTTTTTAAATTTCATTTACTAGTATTGTTGTGTATGCTATTATTAATAATTCTTTTATTTCTTTTCTGTTGCAGGTAAGTTGTCACGATATACCATTGTGATTATATGGATGGCTATCAGAATGGCTGTGGGAAGGTATTGTGGCTATTTTCCATCAGTTATAAATAGAATACCTTGTTACTTCATGCTACTGAAGTTTTTTTTTTTTTTCGAAGATCATTAAATCACAGTAACTATATTACATATAATGTTAACAAAAAGCACAATTATTGATTTTTAAAACTACTTTCTGTATCCTTTATTGATCATTTAAAAACACCGTACATTTACCATTACTTATATTACTCGTACGTCTCCAAACGTATTATATTTTTGGCGCCATGGATATTACAAGGTGGTTATATAGATGTTCAGACGCTGCAAATTAACGAATCATTGATCGGTTCATGGACATTAGTAGTTAACTTGTGTTATGTGTGGAATATAACAGGTGTGTCACTTGACTTAGCATGAGCTACCAGCTGCAGCAATTATTTGTTTTGCCAATCGGTTCAGGGTTTGATGGTTTCGTGAGCAACTAGATTCTGTAAGCAGAGACCGTCAGAAGAAAAATAACAGCAAGCTACGATTTTATGTATGAGGGGAAGTCAAGAAGTAAACGGACCAGCAATTTATCGCACTAGGGTTTGGTAACACTGCTAGTATCCAGCGCTGAATTAGTGTCGTCTGCAACACTTCTATTCAACGTGTCACTCTTATTCCCACATCATTCATTGGAATGTAGCAGACTGTTAAAAATGGCAGTTCCATTGTCGATCTGCACCAAGGAGGAAACGAAGCCAGTGATTCACTTTTCGTCTGCGGAAGGTGTTAAACCTACGTAGATTGTTCATCTAATGCAAGCGCAGTATGGTGACAGCTGTTTATCGTGAAGCATAAGGCACAAAGGGTGGACATCTCTCTTAAACATTTGGCCCGTTATCATTGAGAGGGAGATGGATTTTTACAGCAAATCGTTATTGTAGATGAAACTTGGGTACATTATCACGAAGGGGAAAGTAAGACTGCGAGCATAGTTTGGAATCACTCATCATCATCAGAAATTAAGAAATTTAAACGTCAACCATCAGCTAGTTATGCGTTGCACAATTGGTTACAGATGCAACCAAAAAACACTTTTTCCGACGGAATTAAAAAACTTGTGAAACATTAGGAAAAGGGCGTTGAAGTGCAGGGAGATTACGGAGAAAAATAATGTGTTTCAGTTTTCTATCATTAGAACAAATATGCCCTTTTTTTTTTTTTTTTTTTTTTTTTTGGAAAAGTGCGTTAAAGTGCAGGGAGATTACGGAGAAAAATAATGTATGTTTCAGTTTTCTATCATTAGAACAAATATGCCTTTTTTTTACCCTTTTACTTTTTGACTTATCCTCGTACTAAATATGCGTCATAAAAACAAATTCAGTGTATAGTAAAGATTTTTACGGACGTTAACATATAAATGCAGTTAACATTTACGTATACTTGTCAATGTAATAGAAACACCTACAAAAATGCAATTTATAGCATTAAAACGGCGTTGGACCATCTTTTGTCCTCAGATCAGCTCTGATGTGGCATGAAATTAGCCATAAAGGTCGTAAATGATAGTAAGTAAAAAAAATTACACCATTCTGCGTGCATGCATCACTTAGTTCCGTAAAAGAGATTGGAGGCGAAAATCTGTGCCGTATTCGTGTCTGTAATATAGACTACATACAGATGTCCAATCATATTCAAGTCTGTAGATTGGGCGGGCCAGAGGAAATCTTCAACTTCATTCCGATGTTCCTCAAACCATGACCCAAGAGCTCCAGCTATGTGAATGGCCAGATTATTACTCAATGAATATGACGTCATTGCCCAGAAACAAAAATATGGACTATAGGATGCACATGGTCTCCTAAAATGGCGAAATAATAACTGGCAGTGACGCGACCGTTTTTGCGGCATTATTGGCGTCGTGCTTAAGCGTTATGGTCCCTTACCACTGGTTTCGCTTGTGCACCCCGATCCCGTATGTCCAGTTCGTACTCAATAGTTACTTTGTGTTTGTACAGTATTTCATTTAACACCTCTTTGTTACAACATTCATAATATTTGTAATTACAAATGCTCATTTCTATCAGTAGTTTTCGCGCCCTAGGTTGGCAACCACTGATTCAAATAGTTCCTTTTATCTATATAAGGACAAGCTCCGTACATTACAGCCCACAAGGTACTAAAAATCAACATTAGCATCATTTAGTAGCATCATCTATCGTCAGCACGTCGGCGTCTACCACCGTCACTTTTGGTATTCTACTAGTGTTCCCCTCGAGACGAAAAATATGTTTCTCGACTCGGCTCGTAAAATGTAATATAAGTTTCGTCCCGTCTTGGTCTTTGAAGATTTTTCTCGTCTCGCCTTGGAATTTTAGTCGTTTCATCTTGTAAATTTGCGCACTAATTTTTGTCTTAATTTTGTCCATATGTTATTAAACTCCTTCCACATCAGGAATGGTCCATGAAGGGTAAGGTCCACATTTATAATCGAAGTATATTGTATAATGAGTAACGTATATTTAAACATTGATGAGTTCCATCATGACTATGTGGATAGCGCATCCACCTTTGGCATGGGAGATCCAGGTTCGATTCCCAGTGGGGGCTCGTGTGGTTCGAATTCCACGTTAAACTGTAGGTCCACGTTTCATATAGCTTTGCTGCTGAAAGGGACGCTAAACCTAATTCAATTCACATGCGCCAAAATTTGGAGCTGGCGATACCGCATAGAAGGAAAATTAGTGCTTTTACCAGAAAGCCAGCAGTTCACGTGACTTTTAACAATGCAGCACTGATTTTGAAAAGTATAGGCAAAAATTAATGCTGACGATACCGCATAAGAAGAAAATTAGTGCTATTTATCTAATCACGAAAATAAGGGATAATTTTTTCTTTAATAATTCAGATTTTCTACTCTAAGAGCCCTAATTTTCTTTCTATGCGGTATCTTCAGCACTAATTTTTGACGTACATGTGGTAATTATTGCCTATGTGGGTGGCAGTGTTTCCACGGAAGTTCTAAACATTTTAACTGGAGAAGCTTGTACGATTAAAATAACACTGTTACGCAATACTGTTTTAATCATTTTAATATTCCAGATACATATTTTATTGGCTGTGAATTTAAACATAGTAATCTATTATCTATATCGCCCTTTTCCGGTCTCATTCTGGAAACCGTGGATGCGTACATAATTACTAATATTTTCCTCGCCGTGTGTAGGCGATAATAATTCCAACCTGCAGGTGTTTCCTGTAGCTATAGCTTTGGTTCCATTTCCTGATCGATTCTAACGTGTTTTCCACCTGCGAGTTATACACTTTATTGATAATTAGATTGATATAAAGGCAACATTGTAATATTATTGCTTAATGTTTTTAAAATCGAGTAAAGTCTTCTATCGTTGGTCAGGAAACGAGACAAGAAGTAAGGTTTTATAGACGGGTCTCGTAAATTTTATACAAGTTTCGTCTCGTATCAATTCTCGAAAAGGTTCTGTCATGTTTTGTAAATTTACGCATAAAATTTATACTTCGACTGTTTTCCTTAATTTCGTTCTGAAGTTACCAGAATCCTTCAGCATCACGAGAAACCAACATAGAGTGTCATATACAAATTCAAACTATATTTATTATTGAAATATATTGTGTAATGACCTACGTATCTTCAAATGCTGATAAATGGTCCTCATTGTGCTCGTACAATCATTTTTTTTATTTATAAATTTTATATAGGAAAAAAATGAAATGAAATGTTTGAGATTTACATCCCATAGTTATGCCGGCTAGGCTAAAAGAGACGGTGCTGATGAGGAATGAAGGAAATGGTGGAATGAAGAAAGTGTTAGGTAACGGGAGAATCCCGAGGAAACCCACGCACACGGTGTTTGTCCACCGCAAAGTTCACTTGGCGCGAGCTGGGATCGAACCCGGGACCCCATGCACCAGAGGTGAACGCTTTACCACTGAGCCACCGCGGCTGCTAAATTTTGTATAGGAATAATGTAACACTGAAACAGTGTTTGAGAAATAAGACTTTTTGGTAAACTAGTGTTGCCCAAATTTCTCGTCTCAAAACGAGACGAGAATTGTCTAGTTTAAAAGGTACTTCTTGTCTCGACTTCCATCGACACGACACGAAAAACTTATCTTCTTGTGGCCAACACTAATTATATTCATAGAGGCTCTAATCACTGCATTATTGTGGCAGGGGTTTTGTGCAAAGAAAACAAAAGGAAAAGAAAAAATGTTGAGCGGGTTTAACAGTGTACGATTGTAGGCATCAATAGGATTTTGGTATAGGTTATAATAGTTTTCTGCTGGTTTAACACCTTGTAGCTGAAGGAGGTAATTGATAAGTGCATACGAAGGAATCCATGAAATGAAAAAGTCAGAAGAAACGGAAAAACACTGCAAAAACCCACAAGTTTCTGCACCTCAAATTAACTTGACATGGGTTCGAACTATTGATGCCTCGCGCTGGAAGTCAATAAATCTTCTATTTAATCGACGTGTATTCAAAATTTTAATAGGATGCCTAAAGCATCAGTTGTTTTTCATGTATTTGCAGATAATGATACGTTTGTAAGTTCGTTAGTAGGAATGAAACGAATCACTGCTATATTTGTTGTTAAATTACAGAAAAAAGAAAGAAAGAAAAGAAAAAAGAAAGAAAAGAAATGAAAAGAAAGAAAGAAATTAAATGAAATATTTTAGTTTAACGTCCCAGGATTATACCCTTGGGGGCTAACGGAGACGATGATTTAGAGAAGTGAATGGTAATGAAAGAATTTGTGAAATGAGAAAGTGAGAGAATATCGGAATACCCCGAGAAACCCCACGGACTCGATGTTGTCCATCTCAAACTTACTTAGCCGGGGATTGAACCAGGGACCTCACGCACAATAGGTAAACGGCTGTACCACTGAGTCACCGTGCCCTTCTTGTTAAATTACAATAAAGCATGAATGAAGTGAATAGTTGGTACTAAATTAAGGAATTAAGGTATTAAATTAAGCGATCATCATTATTCGGGGTAATGTGTCACTGTTAGGAAGGGCGGATCTAAGGGGGGGGCTACGGGGCTATAGCCCCCCCTTGACGCTCAGGTTTACACTGGATAAAATGAGCTTCAATTCAGCTTTACACTGGATAAAACGGCATATTATGGTTTAGCCCCTCCCTTGATCATATCCTGGATCCGCCACTGACTGTTAGGAGTATGTTCGCCATTGTTAAGGCTATATATATATACCGACAAACTGTAAGAGGTGATTTCTCACATAAAAATAAGAGAAAAAGTTCATATGAACCTGTGGGGAAAAGTGCATAGTTTCAAAGCTAGGGTTGTTCAAAATTGCGAAAAAGCCAAATTTCAAGAGACCCTATTTCGAGTTTGAGAAACTGTGGATGGTGGTTCTTATCAGCGTAAAGGAAGTCATGCATAAACAGTCCAAAAATGTATATTTCATTAATGTCCAATGGATGTACAGAGCATTATCCCTGCAGGCTGAAATTCCCAGATATGCCATGAACCGAATTTTGAGATATGATTTGACTTTATGATTGGTTCAAAGTAAGCAAACGATAAGTCTTGATAGTAGTGAACACGGAATCCGTTGGCGCGATGTTGGAAGTGTTAAGAATCATCAGCAGCACGATCTCTCGTACTCGGTAAAACTCGTGCTGCAATGATTTCTTTCACGTTTATAAGTGAAAAAACCGTGACAAGATACATCGCATCACATGTTATTCTGAACACACACACACACACACACACACACACACACACACAAAAAAAACCATGAAGCTGCCGGTTTCTAACACTTCCAACTTCCCTCCGAAACACTGGATGTCCATTGTTGTCAAGGCTTGCCTCCTGCCTACTTTGGACCCTCCTTGAAATCAGGGTATATCTGAGAGCCTATCTGAGAATTACACCCTGTAGGGAATACCCTGTACACCTATTGAAAATTGATTAAATATACACTTTTGGATTGTGTATGCGTGACTTCTTTTACGCTGATAAGGACCAGGACCACTATCCACAGTTTCTGGAATTCGAAATAGGGCCTGTTAAAATTGGACTTTTTCGCGATTTTGGACAGCCCTAGGTCTGACGGAGTTCTACTTAAGAGAGTATATTTTTATGTAGAGATGAGGCGAGTCTACTTGCACTCTTCATGGTCACCACCTAAGACTAACCAATTTTCCAGACTAGTGTTCTACATATGGCTGGTCCCTTATGTTCAACTGCCAGATGCTTATAACAGTGACAAAAGGTTCAGAAATCCTCCTCCCGCACAATCTAAATCAACCACCGTTGTCAGTGTTACCTACCATCATAAGTAGAGATAAGTTACTTTGTTATATTTTTTTCTGACAATACAAGTGCCAATATTTAACTTACTGCTTATCATCTTTTCGGGTGTAGATAACAGGTAGAGTCAAGTCGTTTAAGAGCCTGCCTTATTGAAAATAATACAAAATTACAATTTTTCTTGTGCTTGTTTATTCATAAGTAAAAAAGATAATGAAATGCAACTTACCACAACCATGGATAATGCTATTGTACAACAGAAAATATGAACCTGAAGAACTTTCAGTGTTGCCATCCATAGAAATTATAGTGTTGCCAGAATAACAATCCCCCTAAAAATCTAAGTTAAGGCAGCGACAAGAGGAACGAACTCAACTTCTTTTGATTACATATCATGTTGTTTTGGTATCCTGTGAACTTGTTTTTAAATAATAGTTGTATTTAGTTTGTAATAAATAAAATAGTTTTAAAATATAGTTATTAAAATTAAATAATAATGCTATTTAAAAAGACGTTCACAGAATACCAAAAATAACATGATACATAATCAAATGCCGTTGAGTTCGTTCTTCTAGTCGCTGCCTTAGCTTAGATTTTTTTTTTTTTTTTTGGAATTGTTATTCTGGAAACACTAAAAGTTCTATGGATGGCAGCATTGCAAATTCTTCAGGTTCCTATTTTTTTGTTGTAGAATAGCATTATCTATGATTGTGGTAAGTTGCATTTCATTATCTCCTTCCACTTATGAATAAACAACCAAATGAAAAATGTCAATTCGGTATTATTTTTAGTAAGGCAGACACAATACTACATACACGGTAATGTGTATCAAGCTTTGGACTCCTTCTAACAATAAATTTTTTGCGTGCACGCCTGATTAGGACTAATAAAAAACTCTTTCTGAGTAATTAAAGTACGTAAACTCATTTGAATTACTAAAAAATACTTATACGTATTTATTTATTTATTAGCAAACAGCCTGTAGGCAAGAAGAACAGAAAGACTTGAACACACGACCATTAGGACTACATCTTTTGTAATTACGAAATCGAAGCTGAAATGCTTGTCACACAAACATAAAAACTTATTGCAGCAATACGAGTAAAAATAATCGCCACTAGGAATTTCAATTCTTCTCAAAATAATAGTAGTAATAATAATACTAGTAAGTCTATCGACAATTCTGAATATGAATATTTGTTATAATATCGGGCAAGCTTTATCTTGTATATATATATATATATATATATATATATATATATATATATATATATATATATATATATATATATATATATATATATATATATATGTGTGTGTGTGTTTGTGTGTGTGTGTGTATGTATATATATTATCAACTTAAAGAGAATTCCAGACAAATATTACATTTTACAAATAAAGTAAATGGCATCGTCTAATTTCAGTTATACAAAAATAAAAGCGAGTGAAGAACGCGATGTCAGACCAAAAGATATTTATAATATTCCTTTATGAATTGTTATCTTCCAACACAGCGTTGAATTTTCACTGTTACACACCTTTTACACACAGATGGTTGATTTATTGCTCCTTAGGCTGCTATATTTTCTGAAGGCGTAATCGGGACATTTGGGTGGGAGTGGGTACGCAAGATACTAAGCTTACTAATTCGAACATACGAGAAAAGGGCCAATGAATAAGGTAACAGTCGATATAACTTTGGTTAATATTGGTGATTTAATACCACTTTCTTGTTTTACAGACACAACGTGCTAAGACAATTCTGGTCCAATGATCAGTGCCACAGATTTTGACTCATCACTGAGAAGGTACAAGAGTTCTAATCTTGTAGCCCGTTATCCTGACAGAGGTTTTTCTTAAAGTTGTTCCCAGTTTCACTAAGCCAGTATTTCTCAAACTGTGGTCCTCGAAATCTGGCTTTGTAATCCTCTTAGTTTGAACATTTGTTAAAAAGCAAGTTATCCTTATCATCGTCATCATAAGTATTCTGCCATTATTGGTGAGTCACTTGCCACAACTGAGATTTTATGCTCCACAGTCTTCAGCTAATATATTCTTCTTCACATACTTTTTTTTCTGATTTGATGCCATCCATCAATTGTAGCCTCCTTCGCCCCCTCCCTCTCTTTCCTGCCACCATACCCTCTAGCACATTTCTCATGATGCAGTTCCTTCTCAGCCTTCTCAACCAATATTTTTCTTCTTTTCAATAACATCTAAAATTATTCTTTTCAGCTGGGCTGGACTAATCTTCATTCTACTTCACACCCACATTTCGACAGCTTCCAGTTCCTTTTCATAACTTTTGTATAATATCCATGTTTCTGCTTTGTACAGTACAATACTTCATACGAAGCATTTTTGAGATTTTTTCTAACTTTAATTCAAGGAGACACAAAATAGACTTTTCTTTTTCTTAAATGCTCCTTTCGTCATTCCTATCATTGCTTTTATCTTCATGTTGACGTTTCGAAAAAAAAAAAATGACATTTCAAGTGGATTGCGTATCATACACTGTGACTGAGAATCTCAATTAGGTTCTCAATCTGTACGACCAGAATCTCAATTAGGTTGTACAAATCATATATAATACAATTTAATAAGGTTATATATATATATATATATATATATATATATATATATATATATATATATATATATATATATATATATATATATAAATTCTAATAGATGTATTAACATAAAACATTCTTGTTAACCTTCAGTTGGTAAAAAAGAAAACTAATATGTATTTTATTTTATTAATACCAACATAAAATTAATGGATTTGTAATTAATACTATTTTAAATATATAAGTATGCTGGTATACTAGTGTGCTCAAACCATCGTGTTTTCGAAGAGATTAAGAATAGAGTAGTCTGTGGATCATTCTAACTAAACCAGTGGTCCCCATTTGAAAACAGTTTGAGAAACACTGCACTAAACTAACACCAGAATAGTAACTAAGGCAGTGATGCCAACCCGTGGGAAAAAATCCCATATTATGGGACTTCTGGCAATGATTTCTCGATATGGGATAAAAGAAATTTTTCGTCAAGAAATTTACAGGATTTATGCGATTTTTCACATATCTACTCCATTGACGCCAACAAAATTGTCTATGAACGAGAAGTGGACAAATGACTCTTTAATGAACGTGAAATTAATGCTAATTGTCAGGCTTTGTTACTATAAAATGCATGTTGTGGTTCATGTGATCCACGCAGTGACTTGTGAATCTCAAGAAACAAATGCCAAGGATCGTTAGTTGTACTCTGGTATTAAGAAAATAAAGAGAAATGAAAGAAAGAACAGAATTAACGGAAGAAAGTAAAACGAGAAACGTCCAACTTCTAAATCGTTCCATACGAAGTGACTGAAGAATGAAATTTGTCTGGTTTTATTACGTTCAATAGAAGATTATGGCACAAAAGCATGATAGAAATACTAGACTCACTACAAAATATACTTATTTTCATCAGGATTTTCAATTTCCTCTTTGAATTAAAGAAAATACTTGTTCGTAAACTGTTTGATAAACGTAGATGATCGGATTATTTTTTTAAATAATTCATTCATATATTGAGGAAAATGACTGAGATACATTAATTTCCAAGGATCTTATAAATTTCACTGTTTCATGTTTTGTAAGTGTAGAAAATTTTGTTATTAGTATAGCGTGGGAAATTCAAGAGCAAAATGGGAATTTCTCTCTCTCGAGATGGGACTTTTTAGCGTTTCAGGTTGGTATCATCTCTGTCCGAATCTCTTTTCCTCTCTCCTATACGGACATTGTAACCAAGTTATTTGAAGTTTATGTGACATCATGAACACGTCAGATTCTGTAATAATAATAGTGGTTAATAGGAAGCAGTTGGATAAATAATGTTGATATACATGTGTTCTGGCTTTTTAGTCGTTTCTTACTTTAAATAAAAATGAATCCACATCGTATCTTGTTTATTGAGCTAGGGTTTCGTAACAGCTGGTAGTTTAGAAGAGCAGTAATGTGCATTTAACTTTCCTTTTTACAGTCTACAAGTATATTATTACTATTTTTGTTTTCACTATTGAAAAGTTGTTGTTATAAACAATCCAGGAACTCAGAGACTACGAAGTTCCAAATAATAATAAAGATGTTTGGATCTGCAGCCAAGATTATCAAGAGAGAAGAAGATTGTTTTCCACTTATAAATTTTATTGATCATCTTGAAACTTAACTGTTACTTTTAAAAAATAACAACACTATTATGAACTACATTTTTACCATGTATTCACATTATATAGAGTTATTTGCTTTTAATGCCTAAGTACTAAAATCGAGACAATCTATATTTCACGCGAACTTTTTTTTTCTTTCAATAGCTTAGCAATCTAAATACTAGGATCTCTTCTGTTACAGGGCAAACACGCGTAAACTGAACCATTTTCTGTAGATAGATAAATAATTGTGTGTAATATGAAAACAGGTAGTTAGTTCTTTACCACAAACTGTTGTTATGGTTATACATGTTGTTGAATGACACAAATAAAGATGTTTGGGAAGTTTACAGTTTAAATTGTGGAGCCTATTTTTTAATTCTTAGCGCCTATTTTCGTATTTTGAGGGCCTATTTTAGGCGCCTAAAACGGTAATTTTTTCGTGTCTAAAATTCCGAAGTCTACTGATAGTGTTATTCAAAAAGCGCGCCAGTTTTGGATCGGCTGGGAAATGTTTGTTTCTCGATTGCCTACATTGTTTTGTATTGTTGCTCTACTCACAAACATTCCGATTATCGCCTGAGTCTGAATTTCTCGCATTTTTTCAGTCTGTGACTAGCCATGAAGCAGTTTACTATAGCGCGACATGTGCTAATTGTAAAAACTTTTTATCAGAACTGATCGCCTCGTTTCGCGTAATGCTGACTAGCAAGTCCCCGAGGTCATGCGACTTAACTCCTTGTGACTTGTTTCTTCGGGGTACTATTAAATCATTAGTGTATGTCAATAAACACCATTCCATCTGTGTATTAAAGGAAGAAATTCGACGAGTCGTCGGTGATATACAAGTGGAAACTTGTCAGGCAGTCGTAGCGAATTTCACGAACAGAGTTATTGCATGCCAGCGCAGTAGAAGTCATATGCCCGACGTCATTAACCATACCTGAAATCGGAATGTATGATGAACATGTTTATGAATTTTGTTTATGTATTTTGAAAAAATAACGTTCATAATTTGATGTATCAAAACCGGCGCGCTTTTTGAATAACCCTATAGAATAACTCATTGTTTTTGCATTATTTAAACTTAATATTAGAACAAAATGTAGACTAGGCAGTGTTTACTTTCTGCCTAGAAAATATTTTATATTCAAACAAATTGTTTGTTTGATGTCTCCAAAATCTGACATATTCATTATTCCAGCCATCGTGCTTTATCCAAACCAAAAATGATACATTCTACAATACTATTAATTTGTAGTGGAGAAAAACTTGTCCAAATGTGACATTCATCCATCAGTAAATATATATATATATATATATATATATATATATATATATATATATATATATATCTGAGTTGAACAAAGTTACATGCTTGGCGATAAATACTCATACGTAGTTTTCTGAAAAAAGTAAATCATGAAAATTGATTTTATACGGTAGAGACACCAGTTAAAGTAAAACTGTTAACTAAAATATACCTCTGACAAGCCTTTCATTATGACACTATAATACAGTATTTGTTGTTCGTTCAATAATTCTTGATCCGGATGATTTTCATCTATCTCCTTGGCAACCTTGATTT
>NC_137466.1:163437772-163605401 GCF_964235325.1 Thermobia domestica
AGTGTTACCTTCCATAGAAATTATAATGTTGTCAGAATAACATTTCCCCCCAAGTCTATAGAGCGTTCCCCTCCGGTGCTTGAGGTTCCCGGTTCGATCCCAACTCGCGCCGTGTGGCCTTCGTGGTGGACAAACACCGTGCTCGTGGGTTTTCTCGAGGTTCTCCCGTTTCCTTCCACTTTCTTCATTCCACCATTTTATTCATCTCTCATCATCACCGTCTCCTTCAGCCTAACCGACATAACCGTGGGACGTAAAACTTAAAGATCCCCCAAGTCTAAGTTAAGGTAGCGACTAGAGGAACAAACTCAACTGTATTTGATTAATTATCATGTTGTCTTGGAACCCTGTGAACTCCTTTATAAATAATAGTTGTATTTAGTTTGTAGTAAACAAAATAGTTTTAACATACACTTATTAAAATTAAATAATAATGTTATTTAAAAAGTAGTTCACAGGATACCAAAACAACATGATACACAATTAAATGCAGTTGAGTTCGTTCCTCTAGTCGCTGCCTTAACTTAGTTGTTGAGGAAAATGTTATTCGGGCAATACTGTAATTTCTGTGGATAGCAACATTGAAAATTCTTCAGGTTCATATTTTCTGTTGTAGATAACATTATTTATGATCGTAATAAGTTGCATTTCATTATCTCCTTTCACTTATGGAAAACAAGCAAAAGAAAAATGGTAAATTTTGTATTAGTTTTGGTATGTCAGGCTCTTAAAATGAAACAGCACAAAACTCCTGCTATTTTTCTTGATGAGCGTGTAATCAGTACAATCGTAAATAAATAGTAACTAATTAATTTATTTTCCGAGTCCAAAGCAAAAGTTAGGACATTTTGTCATTTTTATTGTTAAAAAGTACGATATGGGTACGAACACAAGTCTTAAAACACAAACTGTCAGCACAAAACACGGACGTCTGTCAATCCTCGCCTTAAGCCATATTTTGTTTTCTTGATCTTGAAGTTTGTTTTGGCATTTCTGAAAAAAGTAATTTCTTTGATCACATATCAAACAATTATTAATTCATGTAATAACGCTTTGTAGATACTATCTACATTTTCTATGTTCTTCAGGTTCATATAAAACGGAGAACGAGAAAAAAAAATACGAAAACCTATCGAGACATCGTGTTATCTGTCACAACACAACTAACTGGCCTGAAATTACATCAGAGGACCTTCGTTACCACGACTAAGTGCATTACTTCTTATTCAATTCTCCTCCGAAAATCGTCCTACAATAAAGGACTTTGAAAATGCTATTGATTTAAGGTGATTTCTACCAGGGGCGGATCCATGGGGGGCGATCGTCCCCCCTCCCAGAAGAGGAAACTTTCTTATTTTATATATATAAATAAAACCCACCCCAAAGTTTGAAGTCCTTAAAAGTAGCAGTATGATAACCCCCCCCCCCCCAGAAGTCGGTCCTGGATCCGCCCCTGATTTTTACTCATCATCGGAGGCCTCAGAATCCCTTATAAGATAATATGTAAAATTTAATTCATAAATATCTTACAAAATAATGCACTCAGTCATTTGCAATTTTCCGTACGAGTGGTGAAGAACAATTTACAATTTAGGTGATTGTTCCGCTTTTTGTACGTATTAATGTTCATTAATTTGAACACTCTACCTCACGGAAACTAGGAGGATTTTTACCCCTCCCCACATACATACACTTGGAAGTAAATGATCAGCAAATAAGGTCAGCAGATAAGAAGATGAGTTTAACATACGAAAGATAAAGGGCTTCCCCTATTCAGGATATTCCATCTTAGGCCCAATACAAGGACGGTGCAGATGAAGTCTCTACAGTTTACTAGATTTCGGTAAATACAGGAGACGTAGTCAGACCCCGCTTCAATAATATTTCTCCCTAGGTATCACCCATTTTACAGAAACGGGGTGAAAACCTGAGCAGCATTGTAACAAGAGTAGAGCGAGAGGGGGGAAAAATCACTCTTCCACTAGGAAATGAACGAAAACAGGCTGTGCAGTTGGTAGGTTCAAGCTTTTTCGTTTACGTCATCTCGGCCTTACACATTTGTTTGAAGAGTACATATAATGTACATATATAAAAGTCTCGGAAAAATCCGGGCGTCAGGTCATCATGGTAACTGGAAATACTAGTCAGTCGCTTAGGTTTTTTTTCTTTTTTTTAAATGTTTGTATTTCGTAGATTTTCCCTGCCAGTAATTCTTGTATTTCACGTCCCTGGATGGATTAAAAACAAATTATAAATTTGGTATAAAGTTCAATTCCGAGTTTACTTTAAACTTCAAATATATATATTTAAATTCCAAGTAAGTTCTACTACTATCTGGATTTTGAAATAAGTAAAATTAAGCATGCTTCACAAATGATAATTGAAAATGTTTTGACAAGCGGATAAAAGCAAGCGAGCTGTCGAGAAAGGTTACGTCAAACAAACCTAGATTTCGGATTTTAGGCAAGTTGCTTCGCATTGTCTCTCAGTGTTGCTTTGGCAAGTAGTTCTTGTGAGACTCTAAATAAAGAACAATTTGAAGTCATCAGTGCGGTTGAACATCTTTAATAATTAGGTGTTTATTAATATGATTGATCCATCATTAGAAGATTTTGATCCATCTAGAACACTGGACAACTGGTATTTCAGTTCTATGCTGCTGCTTTGTAAATCTTCGCTTGCTCTGTAGTGTCTGCAATTGCTGTTATCGTAGAGGAATGGCTTGTATATCCTTAAGAGTCTTCATCCCAGCGAAATTAAAATACCGCTAATTTTACAGTAATTATGTGATATCTTCAAATAGATAAAAGATAATCGAAATTTGGAACAAGAGCGCCCTAGACAATATTATTTTACATGAGAAACCGTTATCACGACTCACTTATCTGCTTTCGATTGCGAGCCATTTTGAAAATCGGCATTTATTTTCGCGTTTCTAAACAGCTGAAAACGGAAAGCCACTAGGTGACTTGTGATAACGGTACCTCACTATTGTCTAGGGCGCTCTTGTTCCATATTTCAATTATTTTTTTATCTATTTGAAGATATCACATAATTACTGTAAAATTAGCGGTATTTTAATTTCGCCGGGATGAAGACTCTTAAACTTGTATTTCTTATACCAATAACAGTAGTGTAAAGCCGAAATATACAGTAGATCTGATCGACCTGAGTAGAATGGTTCTTTTCTTTAAAATCATAGGGACCTGAGTAACTTATCAGCGTGTCCATGCCTTAATATGGTCCGTAATACGAAACATAAATTTCTTTAACCAGGGGCGTCATTTGAGGAGGGCAGATGGGCACTTACCCTTCCTGAATTTGAGAGGTCTATACTTTTAATCGATTGTATACTAATATAGTGATAAAACATCATGTAAAATCATTGTGTTGATGGAACATCTTACCCTCCCCTTCGCAAAATCTGAAATGATGCTATTGTTTTTTAAGCAGTATCAGACAAGATGAGCTTGTATTACTGAAGCAATCTTGAGGTGATTTTGAGTTTAAGACCACGTTCCCACTTTAAATGAATCTTGTAGCTGTCATAAAAAAAAAAAAAAAAAAAACTTGAAACCCTATCATATTTCACCGTGTACACATAGTCTTGTAAGTGTCATAAAACATTTTTTCCATCTTGCAAAGAGTCGAACAGTGTCCAACTTTCTGGGACGTCTTGCTTGCTACTTGCTATCGCCCTCCCGCTGACATAAAGGAAAAACCAGTTTCGTCGCTTCCGAAACAACGGATTCTTTTGGACAGGGAGGGGGTAGTGCGCCAAAATACACGTTTTTAATGAGGAGGTTAATTGTTTGTCCACTAAAATGCGGTGCTGCAAGGGTGGTGATACCTTTCTTGTTTACAAGAAGTTCTAAAATCTAAACAGTAGATAGAAAGATCGGGTAGCAAGATCTTTTTTTATGACAGCTACAAGATTCATGTAAAATGGAAACGTGGTCTAACATACCGTTCAGCAGTGAGGCTATATGAGATGTGGATCTATGGATTAACGAATCCGAACCACATGAGCTCCCGGCGAGAATCGAACCCAGATTCTCTACTCCAGAGGTACGTACGCTAACCACTCAGCCGCGAAGGAGCTCTGAAACAACCTTGAATACAAAAGTTTAGAGTAAGCAGAAGCTTACACCAGTGAGCAAAATGAATTCATGTTGTGTTCACATATTCACCTCATATTTAATGCATGTGTCATGTTACAGATTTTTTTTTTTTTTTCCATTGAGAATACTGAGAAAATTTAGTTGCTTATGCAATATTTTTTGTAATGCACTGAATTGACGTCACAAACTCTCCAAGCTTAGACAACATAGCATATATACATGTATAACAAAGTATGTTTTGGCGCCTATAATATAATTGGAACTCGGTGCACGGCAAAAGACACATGCATGATCTGTGGTGTTTATCCATCCGTAATGCCAAATCATTGGCTGACCAGAAGGGAGTGCGCGTACTTCATCCATTGTTGCGTTGCATTTATGAGTGAATGCTATATTTTGGAGGGAATGTCAAGGTGAACCCTTCTATGCATGTTGTATGACAACGCAGATTATTCGTACGCGTGTGTGTCCTGAAAGACAAGACTTCCAAGGTCATCGGGGAAGGAAGAAGCCCAGCGACTCGTTTTTTTTTTTTTTAATTTTTCTGAATTTTATTTTAAAATAATCGCTCTGGAACGTACACACAAACAGACACACGCACGCACGCACTTTCTTTTCTTTTCTTTTTTTAACTGATGTTAAAAGAAAAAAGTCTTGCAGGTGTTTTCATTGTATATAAAATATTCAACACGCATCAAGGGTGAAGAAACGTGTTTTTCTGGTGAGTCACACATTATTGTGAAGTTTTGACTGAAAATTCATCTAAGTTCACAGCATACCTCTCATTTTTCCAAAATAAATAAACAAACAAAACTCGTAAATTTCATAAAATTCTATGTCGAAAGGCGAGTCATTTGGCAATTGATAGATTTCATGGAGATACTGAGTAAAATGATATCATCATCATAGGTATTCTGCCTTTATTGGCAGGTCACTTGCCGCAGCTGAGAAGCTTCCATGCTCCACGGTAAAATGATATGGAAGAATATAAATTTCCATGCGCAGTTTGCGGGAAAAATCAAACTCAAACTCGAAG
The DNA here is from genome assembly GCF_964235325.1 of Thermobia domestica. Taxonomy (NCBI): domain Eukaryota; kingdom Metazoa; phylum Arthropoda; class Insecta; order Zygentoma; family Lepismatidae; genus Thermobia; species Thermobia domestica. The sequence goes on from NC_137466.1 coordinate 163,442,930, forward strand.
CATATAAGGATATTGCTTTAGTTTTGTTTATGTCTGATCTAATTATGGCATTTCTATCATTGTGTGCCTCTTTATCTATGGATGATCACCTACAACTTGTGTATCATTTTTAGTATCAGTTATTTCGATAAATGCAAACCTAGCGATGTACAGTAGAACCCCTCTCGTCCGCCCTCGGTTGGTTCGCCACTCCGGTTAATCCGACCATGCTTTAGCCGAATTTCTCCCGACTCATCAGTGACTCACAAGGCCCATTGTCGTTTACTGCCGTGCGCGGCCTTGTTGTTTACTTGCTGTTACAGCATATCCGCTTTAGTGCTTTCGTTGTGTGTGTTTTCTGCACGGTTTTTAGTGCACACTGTTCATTTGTTTTTACTGTAGAGAACAATACAGTAACTTTTGAGTTCAGAGATCGTTTACTTTACTGTAAATCCGTATTTTTTTTCCCCTGTATTTTCTGATAATCGGACCTCTTTTGCGTTCCGACCATAGCCCTAGTTCCAAAGGTAACGGATTAGAGAGATTCTACTGTACTGTGTGCGTTGGATGGGTTTGAATAGTGCTCCCTAATATTTATGTACGATAGCCCAACACTGAAGTGCACTCTCAACGCCTCAAAAGTTTTTTCTTTACGATTCTAGCAAGACAATAGTACACAGCATGGTAAATGAGATATAGCTCAAAATTATGATGATCTCTTAAATTCTATTTTTTTTTTTTTTTTTTTTGTTTAACATGATCTAAACATGAGGCATAATGGGACATTCAGAGCACAAAGGAATCAAGTCTAATAGCAAAGATGTGAGAAAAAGTTAAAAAAAGATGAAAATGAAATGGAATTTTTTCAGTTTAATTTTGCTCGATTATGCCTGTTAGGCTAAAGGAAACTATTATTAAAGCAAGTAAATAATAATAATGATGCATTGGTGGAATGAGAAAGTGAGAGGAAACGGGAAACCCCCAAGAAAACCCACGGACACAATGCTGTCCACCACAATCTTACTTATCGGGGCACGAGCCAGGGATCCACGCACCAGAGGTAAGCGCTCTAAATGAACCACCATGACCCCTGTGAAGAAAAAGAGAGATAAACTTTGTATGATATGTTTAAGTACATTCAAAAATTAACATTTTTTAGTCTTAGGCTATTTGAGAAATTGCGAACGCGGCCAAAGTGGCTATTCAGTAATGTTACTTTCACCAGATGTGTAAATCATACTGTGAGCCAGTCAGGGTTTCCAGGTCTAGGTCCAGGTGTGTAATAGCAGAGTTCCAATACTCTGCACAAACCATCTTTCAAGCAGCTGTTTCTTGCTACAATCCCTTTGTCTGGCAACATGTCTTTCCTTCCGACCCGCACCAAATAACGCTCGAGCTGACGTTTTCTCAGCGATTTTATTGCTTTCGCGTTTATAATTAGCCATCTACATTTAAATACATGGTCGGCGTATTCCAAGAGTACGCATGAGCAATAAATACGCTTTGCGATTGCCTCAAATAGCCGGGTACTTAATGTACATTATAACAGTTGTTTACAATAAATGGACACGAATCTTTTAAGCTTTGAAAGAAGCTTCAGATAAGAGATCTAGATCTTAAAAAGAGGAAATATGTTCAAAAATGACCCAAAAAGTGGACTTGGTTCTTTTATGCATTCAATGCGTCATATATTTATCGATAGGCCACATCGAGATGGTCAAAATGTGACACTAGAGAGTACATTCTCTTGTGCATTTTTTGAAAAAAAAAATCGTGGAAAGAAAGCACTTCCATGTCACTAAGCAGCATGTCTTTCGGTGCCAATAATAATTAATAGCTCTTGTTATGTTGGAATAGATTGTTTTCTTTATCATTATTTATGACAAATAGGCCTCTATGTACGCTGAGTACTTTCTTCAGTACCCAATTGTGTCTATTGTCGTTTGCCAGAGGCGGATCTAGAAGGAGGTGGGGGTGGGGGGTCGGTCAGAATCCAGACTACGATATTTATATCATGTTTATCATAAATTTTCAAAAATAAAAAAAATAATAGCTTAAATTATTTTTGCCACTCAAAAATCTAGGGGAATAGGCTCCCCGGCCCCAGCCTAGATCCGCCACTGCCGTTTGCCTTCTTCTAATGGCGACACATATACTTCTAACAGGGACACATACTTCTAATGTTGGCACATATACATCTAACAGAGACATATATGCTTCTAATGGTGACACATATACTTCTAATGGTGATTGACACATATACTTCTAATGGTGACACATTTAACTCTTTAACTAGCAGGCTCAATATTGGACTTAAGAAGTTGGTCAAGTGCTATATATGTGGATTGGTCTGTGTGGTTCAGAGACTTGGACATTATGGAAGTTGAAGAAGGAATTTTTAGAGAGCTTTGAAACGTGGTGTTGGAGGAAAATGGAGAAGATAAAATGGATAGAGAGAGCAACAAACAAAGATACTTTAAAACGGATAGGAGAGAAGTGAACACTTGTAGCTAGCATCCTTCGAAGAAACTCCAATTGGATTGGACATATCTTGCAAGGAAATTGTCTCCTTCACACTGTTATAGAAGGAAAGATGGAAGGGAAGCGAGGACTAGGAAGAAGAAGAACACAGCTGATCGATGATTTGAGAAATAGAAGAAAATATTGGGAGTTAAAAGAGGAAACTGAAAATCGAGAAACGTGGAAAAAATATTTCCAGACCCAAATCTAAATTGAAAAAAAAAATCATCATTAGTCCAGGACCTGCCAGTCCATATACGTAATATATTTACATCATTTTTCTTAGGAGACTTTTAAGATTGCTATGTCTGCTGAAAATACTTGTGCCTTTGGTAAAGAATTGTACTTAAATTAACATAAGGAACTTTTTTGGTATTTGTTATTGAACTCAACAATTCAATGCTATTATTGTGGCTTAAAAAAGCTTTTCATGTTTGATGGACGTCACTGACACAGGTATAATCCTGTATTATAGAATTTCCTAACTACAACGATAGCCAGTCTTTCTTTCAGAAAATTTTCTCCATGGTCCAAAATCAAAATGTGAGGAAGCTGCATCAGGACACTATTTGTCAAAGGACGTGCCCTGGATGAGAGTTACATATCATTGGAATTTAATTGACCTTAACCCCAGAGGGAAGCCTTGCCTGGGAGGAACATTGATTATAAAATTTAGTCTACAAATAATTGCAATACATTTTGCATTTAACTATTCGTAAGTTCTGATACGCCTGTGTTTACTCGTCGCATGCTGTACATTCTCAACGTAATAGGAAAGTTTGGAAATAATGACATCATATTCCTTGATTGATTGCTTGATTGATTAATTAAAGATTAGGGTCCCTTCTCAGCACCTAGGCTACATTAGGCTTGGATCGACAGTTTAAAGTGGGATTCGAACAGCGCCGTAACTTAGATTTTTTTTCTGGGGGTCAAACATTAATACGCATATTTGGGCCCCCTAGAAAAACTTGTTTTTTTTTTTTTTAAAATTCTCGGCCCTCCTCTTTCCATCGTTCTCAACTTCTTAACGGAACATGCGGGCCCTCCAGCACGACAAGGTCTGGGGGACCGTTAGTTACGCCCCTGGACCCGTTCCATACATGACAAATTAATTGAAGGTACAATATTGACAAATCTCAAAACCATACGAATAGATATTATTATTTCTAAGGCTCCTAATAGTAGACATCTTTCACTGAAATGGGATCACGACTCATTTTTTTTTTTTTATTTACTACCTTTTGTACGCTGTTTTGTTCATGTAATGTAGTGCTGTTGATGCTTCATTTATAACTTCATGTTCGTATCGTATATGAAGTAAGAAAATGTTGTCTTAAAATGGGCCTCTCTCGAACGGCGGGGAGCTTCCCTGTAGGGACAGTTTCCCCTCCTGCCTCCACAAGTTACGGAGCTGGATCCGAACAACCGTAATACTTTAAATTTCATTTTTTTTCCACTGGGAATTGAACCCAGGACTCTGCACACCAAAGACATGCGCGCTAGCAACTAAACCAGCTCTTATATAATAGCATACTTGTATACATATGTTCACGTAAGTGTGCTGCTACTGACTAAAATTCCAATATTAAGTTTTTCTTAAAGAGTATTTTTCTTCTATATTTATTTCCATTCTTTTAAAATAATTATATATAGGTATAAGAATATATTTTTATAGTTCGCAAATAAAAATATATTCTGGTGCGTAAATGTTGTTGGGTCTACAGTGACATGTTGCTATTTTTCAATTCGCTCGTTATTTGACAGCCAAGAGAAACAGGACAGATTCATCATTTCTTTAGTTGCCATGCCTCTGAAGGCAGGAGGAGTCATCTGTGTCTTTGTTGCCACGCTTATGACAATCTGGTATAGGTGTATTCAACTGTTTATTTTAAGTTTGAAGCTCTACAAATCATGTAATTACGTTGTTGTCAAATGTAATAAGTACATTTATTTTTTAAGATTTATAGTGATTTGTGTGTAGATTGAAACCGTAATATCAATATCTTTATTATTATTTGACGCTTAGTACATGAGATATGACAACATTGGAGACGCAGAGGGCGATTTCTGCTAGTGTTAGTTTTCCCAGCTGTTTCTGAAGGTCAAACCGTGGTTTAGTTTTTCACAAATTTTTCTTTCCTCTTTTTTTACCTTCTATTTTTTTTATCTTTCTTTCTTACTTTCTATAGGCACCGCCCTCTTTCGATTTCCTTGATGCTTTCTAGTTCCTTTACTCGCGTACAGATGGCGCCAGTAGCAACATCCCAGACCTCTAGCATGCGTATACAGACATCTACTGACAAACGATAGAACTTCCACAAAGTTTAACGGACCTCTCCCAATCAGTAGTTCGCACCGTTCCGTCTACTTGAAAGCTACAAGATAGTACACGTATACCATGATTATACATAGGGCCTTATGCAGAGTCGTTTTGACAAACATATAGTGCCATACTAAAGAGTTCAACTAACATATGTTTCCTGCAGTAGTCAGGCATTTAGTATGAATAATCTTTCGTCAAAACGACTCTGCATAAGGCCCATAGTGTTTACCGTACATGTTCTACTCTTGTTTACCATTGAAAGTTAAGTTTGACGCGTAAGTAGGAATGTTCAAACTTTTCCCCACCAAGATGAATTTTCTAAAGCAAAACACGAGACGTAGCCATTATTATTATTATTATTATTATTATTATTATTATTATTATTATTATTATTATTATTATTATTATTATTATTATTATTATTATTATTATTATTGTTATTATTATTATTATTATTATTATTATTTAGGGTAGGAAAATTTTTGTCCATGAGCTTTCACGTCGAAAATGGCCTGAAACAAGGAGATGCGTTGTCGCCATTATTATTTAACTTTGTCCTGGAATACGCTATAAGGAAAATCAAAGATAGCAACCAGGGCCTAGAATTGAACGGTATTCACCAGGTTATGACATATGCTGATGATGTAAATTTAATAGGGGGTGATAGGACAACAATAGAAAGAAATGGAGAGATCTTATTAAACGCTTGCAGGGACATGGGTTTAGAAGTAAATACAGAAAAACTAAATACATGGAAGTGTGTCTGGCCGTAATATGGCAAATTGTGGATGCGTTAAAATATTAAATAATACTTTTGCTAATAATACTTTCAAATATTTAGGATCAATATTAACAGACGGAAATCATATTCACGAAGAAATTAAATGTCGACTAAAAGCAGGGAATTCGTGTTACTATTCGATTCAAAATCTCTTGTCGTGGCGAATTCTGTCGAGGAATTTGAAGCTTAAAATATATAAAACGATAATCATGCCTGTTGTTCTGTATGGTTGCGAAACATGGTCGCTTAGTCTGAGGGAAGAACATAGACTGAAAGTATTTGAGAACAAGATCCTGAGACGAATATTCGAACCTAAGAGGAACGGGAATGGGGAATGGGGGAAACTTCATAACGAGGAACTACATAATTTATACGGTATACCCAACATTGTTAGGGTCGTCAAGTCTAGGAGGCTTAGGTGGGCAGGTCATGTAGCTAGAATGGAAGAAAGTAGAAACGCTTTCAAAGTCTTGACTGGAAAACCAATCGGAAAACGGCCATTAGGAAGCCTTAGGCGCAGATGGGAGGACAATATTAAGATGGATCTCGCAGAGATAGGAATACAAAGTAGAAATTGGGTCCAATTGGCTAAGGATAGAAGTCAGTGGAGAGCTTTTGTGAACGCGCCATTGAACCTCCTGGTTCCATAAGCCATAGAGTTATTATTATTATTATTATTATTATTATTATTATTATTATTATTATTATTATTATTATTATTATTATTATTATTATTATTATTATTATTATTATTAAGTTTTTGACGTTAGTGTGATGGTACAGCAGCGTGTTTATTCATAGTGCATGCGTGGGCACCGATCATAGGGAAACGAAATTTTCGGGGCTCCCTAGAATTTAGATATTCTTATTTCTTTGCTTGAATATCTGATAAAGAACTATACAATACTTGAACGTGCTCTCCTTGCCCCCTGCAAAAAAAAAAAAAAAAAAAAAAAAAAAAGTCAAAAAAATCCGCGCCGCTAAGTGCATGAAATTCCAGCATTTTATTTCCGGTCGAGTGGACCCAGTTTAATGTTCATTGTTTTTTTGAAACTAGTTTTATGTCCTTTACATTTTATACACAATATACAGTATCTGGCAAAAGTAAATTATTAATTTGGAAATCCGAAACACTAATCTCGCACATACTTCTATCGCTCTCGCCATTGTTGGAAACATTTCTGGAAGTAGTTTTTGGAATGATGAGCAACCTTGCCTTCGAATTTCGCATGATGTCTTCTCTTGACTCAAGTTGAGTCCCTTTTAGTGGCGTGTTCAGCTTGGGAAATAACCAAAAGTCACACGGAGCCACATTGGATGGGTAGAGAGCCTGACGACACAGAAGAATGTTGTTTGTTGATGAAAACCTGAATCAAATTTTGCAGACACGCTCCTCGTGCCCAAATTCTCATTCAAAATAGAATGAACCGACCCGATTGAATGGTTTCCGTTTGGGTATCGCCAAGTTTTTCGCAAAATTTGATGCAATATCGCTGCTGAAGTTTTCTGTCATTTTACAAAAAAAAAAAAAAAAAAAAAAGAAAAAAGAAAAAAGAAAGAAAGAAAAAAAAGAAAAAGAAAAAAAAGAAATCCGACGACCGCTCACTACACGTCTTCACTCGTTGGCCGACTGCCAGCGACTGACAAGACGCTTTCTGTGGGCGGGAAAAAAATACCACTGCGCATGAGTGTCTCCTCTACATCTAAACAAAAGAAAGTCCGCCCCCCCCCGCTTCATTGGCTCGATACTTTATGAATATACCTCGTACATCGCTTGTTTGCACGGTCGTACAGTTTGGGATGCCTTGATGGAAGAATTCTGTTAGTATCGTCATTCAATCCCCCCGTCACGCGCTGCTGAATCATTGGAACCTTCTCGAAACCATGACCTTTCAGTTTATATTTGAATTATGAAAACAGAACATAGTTTGCAGGTGCTAAGTGAGGTGCATAAGAGCGGTGATTCAACAATCACATTTTTTTTTCGCCAAAAAAGTGCTTCACAGTAATCGCATTGTGAGCGGATACATTATCGGGAAGAAAGAACCGGTTATTGGATTCATTTATGGCCAATCTGACATGTCGAAGCCTTTAAAGAAGTTGTCCGTTATGCCTCTGTAGTACTGTTGGGTTACAGTGATCTTCTTGTTCGAATTTCTTGTGAATATCGCCTTCCCAATCGAAAAAAAAATTGATGATCATTGTTTTCACACAAGACTTCGCTTCAGCCGCGACAAATATTCTCCAACGCATATAGCTGATTGACGGTTAATGGCAAGGTTATACTTGTAGCACCAGATTTCATCGCCCGTTACTATTCTTTTTAAATTAAAGAAGTTATATCACTGTCATCTCTGACGATCAAAATTTGACAAGTCGCAACCTTTGTCTGTGCTCTTGAGTCAAACTGAGTGGATCGTCTGAATCGTTTTTGGTAAAATAGCCTGAAAATAAACTCACCTCCAAGAGTGAACTACTTCTAGTGATGCTTTTTTGTAAGAAGCAATTTACGCAACATTTCAGAATTATTAGTGGAATATTTACTTATGAAATGGGAATAAAATTCCTTGTCGTTTTTGAGAAAATCGTTTAAAAAAATCCTCACGAATAGACTATCCATCGTACATTTTTATGGAGAAATGATTTCATGGCACATTTGTCGGGCTATCAATTAAATATTTATTTACGAAATATGAGCAAAACCGTTTGAATCATTTTTTGAGAAAATCACCGAAAAAATTCAACCTAAAAATCAAGGATGTTATAAATAGAGGATCTGTCCATATGTATCTTCATCCTATTAAATCAATGAAGCCAAAAAAAACAACCGAACATAGACACGTCTGATTGGCTACTTCCGTTTCCGCCCTGATTGTTGGCTCAAAACATTGCGATCCTATTGGGCGGAGTGGGCAGAGTAGGGGTGGTGAAACTGTGACGTATGGCTTCAAGATTTTGTTGTAAGGGCAGATGCTCTATTTTATAAGATCTTTGCTAAGAATAAACTACCCTCGGTAGATTTTCAGAACAAAGATATTATATTATCAGATTATTAATAAAATATTTATTTATGAAACATGAACATAATCCCCTAAATTATGATTGAGAAATTCGTCCAAAAAAAAAAAAAAAAAAAGATAATAAAGTACTCTTTCTCCAGACTTATACCACAGTATGGGATTGCTATTGAAAACTCAATTTATGGAATATAAACAGTCTTTAGAGACATTTTTGAGAAAATCGCATTTCTTTTAAAATTTTCACTTTTCAGTAAACTACCCTTATTTTTAAGGGTAGGAAGGAAGTTGGAAAAACCCTTGGAGAATCACATAAAACCTAAAGTTTAAAATTTGGTTAAATACGTTGAACGGTATGACCTCTGTAGGCGAGTGTACGTCAGGACGAGCAGATAAACGGACTGATGTCGAAAAATCATTTCTTCGGTATCAGTGAAATGTGTAAATTCGTTGCAATATCGAATTCGTTTTCTTTTTCACAGTTACCATACTTTCTCATTTCCCTTCGTCGCTCGAAAGTAAAAAGTGGCAGAGCACTCATCTCTGGTGACGTAGGTCTCTGGTTCAATCCCAGTCCTCGTGATTTTGTGGTTCACAGCACCCTATCTGTGCGTTTTCTTGGGTGTTTTTTTCGTTTCCTGCTACATTTTCATTCCATTATTTTTTCATAATCTTTTCACTTTCGTTAATCGTCCATCTCTTTTAGCTTAAAGGGCATATTCCTGGAGTGTACAACTACAGATTTAATTTCATTTTCAGTTTTCTCCTCAAGTTTAATTTAATTGGATTGGTTACAACAGAAAATAATCACTTATGCAAGGTATGTGGAACTTGTGAAAGAAACTGTTCATAATGTATTCACTTTTTAGCTAATCACATTATGCTGTTTCCTCAGGGAATTAGTAGAAAGAAAATTGGGTCGAAACAGGCGTGGTTTTGTTGAAAATTCATGTGCTTTCATGGATTCAAACACACACAGAGAAAACTACGTGATCGTTGAATATACGTTCCTCCATTTCTCTTCTCTCCCTCTTCTATCTTCTTTTATAGGTAGATTAGCGTTATTTTATTATTCCATCTTCTGTTATACATATTGAGTGAATTAAATTAACCTCAACTTCCCAAACTATTACATAAAGTTAAGAATTTTTAAACTGTATTATGCTATCAGATTCTACGTATTATAGATCTTTATCACTTCTACATGACTTTTACTTCTATGTTCATAAAATTTTGTTTCCGTGTCTTCACGCACTTGGTTTTTACAATACACGCTATTACTTAATAAGAAAATAAAAGTTTTCACTGAACACTATATGAGTGTTGGAGTTTACTTACCAGCTGGACGGATAGGATGAAGAAACACTATTCTTTGAATAGTTAATACCTTTCTGAGAATTCTATACATTTTCGTTATGCTATTAAACTTTTGTTTTAAAGGGCTAATTTACAAACAGTTGCAAACAGTAAGTTTTATTTATTTATTTTTTTTAAGTAATAGCTGCAAACGGCTAAGTTGAAAACAGTAGGTTCTTTTACAGCATTTATTCTTTACTTATAATATTTATAAAGCTTATAAGACCTAAGGATTGGAGATTTTATGATTCTATTTTCTACAATTATTTACTTAATACTGAAATATTATGGTTAGTGATTGAATTCTTACTGAACAAACATCACAATATTGCGTTTTCCTTTCTTTGTTTTTCAACTTCTTTACAAAACCTGAGCGTGGTACTGGGGAAAATATTATTTATCTTGAGGGAAAAAATTGATCAAGAGATTGCTTTTATTAAAAATAATACAAAATTTACCATTTTTCTTTTGCTTGTTTATTCATAAGTGAAAGGAGATAATGAAATACAACTTACCACAATCATAGATAATGTTATTCTACAACAGAAACTATGAACCTGAAGAATTTTCATTGTCGCCATCCATAAAAATTACTGTGTTGACATAATAACATTCCCCCCAAAATCTTAAGTTAAGGCAGCGACTCGAGGAACGAACTCAACTGCATTTGATTATGTATCATGTTGTCTTGGAATCCTGTGAACGACTTCCTAAATAATAGTTGTATTTAGTTTGTAATAACCAAAATAGTTTTAACATACACTTATTAAAATTAAGTAATAATGTACTCAAATTGTCCCTTCTGTTCTGAAGTTATTTACGAAACTAATTTCATCGAACTGAATGAACTTTTGACGCTGACTATTCCAAGGCTATGCCATGTAGGGTAAAGCAGACGGATGATTCATTAAAATGAGCGGTTATGGACTTACTAATGGAATGAGAATGTGGAAGAAAGTGAGAAAACCCCGGAAAATCCAGGGACTTGGAATTGTCCACTACAAACCAAGGATCCCTCGCATAAGAGTCGACTACTTTACGATTGAGTCTTCATGTCTTCTTACCAATCTATATCATATAGGGATTGCAACTAATATGTAAAATGGATAAGACATGATATACAGTAGGACGTCGATAATCGGAACGCGGTCCCTAGAATCTTTTCACATTTTGTCTTAGCGCTAGCGATAAACAAACAAGAATTTTAGGAATGATCCAAAAAATGGATAAAAAGATTGCGATCTTGGCCAATAATTATATGTTGGGTCAGGAGCCATAAAATTTTTGAACGATCTCTAAATCGAGTTTCCGTATATTTTACGGAATAAGCACATCGTACTGAGTTAAGTGGTAGTTTTGGTTTGGATACACTATATGCAGTACTCCAGATATAAGGCGTACAAGAAAATATTTGATTGAATGAAATATATTGGAATTTTTGGATCAGGGGCCACAAAAATTTTGATTGGATCCTAAATCTTGATTTCCTAATTTTTGCGGAATAAGCTCATCATAGTGAGTTAAGTGGTAGTTTTGGTTTGGCTACATTATATGTAGTTCTCCACATCTAAGGCCTACAAGAACATTTATAATTAAATGAAATATATTGGATTTTTTGGATCAGGGACTACAAAAATTTTGAATGGACCCTAAATCGAGATTTCATATTTTTTTGCGGAATAAGCACACCATACTGAGTTAAGTGGTAGCTTTGCTTTGCCTATAGTATAGATATAGTTATAGAGATATAAGTCGTACAAGAAGATTTGTAATTGAATGAAACACATTGGATTTTTTGGATCAGGGGCCACAAAACTTTTGGATAGCACCTAAATCTTTTTTTTTTTTTTTTTTTTTTTTTTTTTTTTTTTTTTTTTTACGGGATATGCACATCATACTGAGTTAAGTGGTAGTTTTGGTTTGGATACACTGTATGCAATTCTCCGGATATAAGACGTACAAGAAAACGTTTGGTTGAATGAAATGTATTGGATATTTTGGATCAGGGGTCACAAAAATTTTTAATGGCCCCTAAATCGAGATTTCGTATTTTTTACGGAATAAGAACATCATACTGAGTTAACTGATAGTTTTGGTTTGGCTACAGTATATCTAGTTCTCCAGATAAAAGGCCTACAAGAAAATTTCTGCCTGAAATATATTGGATCTTTTGATCCAACAATAGGATTATCCGTCGGCAGACCGAGGCAATGACCTAGGTGTGCCCTTCAGTACAGTACACTAATTCAATTTTCTTTGTGTGAAGTCAATATGTAATTGTTTGTCACACATATTCTTATTTTTATTTTTCCTTAGGCATATACAACGTAAGTTTTAAGTGTAAGTTACAAGAACAGTGTAATTTAGTGTACTAGCAGGTTCTTCAGAAACATTAAATGTAAGTACCTTTACGTGCGGTATTGTAATTACTGTATGTACTGTATAACCACTGTATTGATAAAAGAACATACCGTACAGTATATTTAAGCCTCAATGGCATTTTCTTGGTCATTTTCGAAAATCCGAACAATTTGAAAACCCGAATTACCTGTTGTCCCAATTAGTTAGGATTTTCGACTTCCTACTGCATTAAAAATGTACTCATATACTAATGATGATTAAGTATACTTGTTTAATTTTAATGATACTATCAAGAGATTTTTGTTAAAATATCAAGCACTTGTCAACAAGTTATTAACTTCACTACAGAAAAATAACAAAATGATTAATTTGTTTTAATGAATCAAGATTTTTTGTATGTTATGCGAAGAGGAGAATGAACATCATTTTTATTAGTATTTCTTTTTAAGAAGAAAAATTAAATAAAGAAGAATTTCTAGATTAAAAAGAAATTTGAAAAAAAAAGTGCACAGAGAGGGAAGAAATTGATCATCTTCATTTTCCATCATCGTTTCACAAACCATCAATTTTAATGATGGATGAGATTTTTCCCCATGGTTGAATGCCTCTGTCTGGTGTGGAAAATAGAGGAGCTAACTTCGTGTATAGCTTTTCCTTTTGACTGACATATTTAGCTATTCTCGGCTTCATCTCTTTTTCCTGTCGATATTCTCACTTACTTTAACATTTCATAATTCTTTAGACTCAAAAGAGCAGCCACCTACTATATATATATAGTATAAATTCTAATAGAAAACATTGAGAAGCAGAAAGGAAGAAAAACTAGGTTGTTAGCATAATTGTGTAGAGGGTGATACAGAAAAAGATGAAAACCTAATTGAGATTTTGTTACACAATTTGTATGCAAAATGAACACTCTAAACGTCAAATTAGATTAGATCCCCACGTTTCTGTCCATTTATGTATACAATGAATATATTTTGCAACGTACCCAAGAAACTATTTTCTGATAGGCAGTGGCGTCGCCAGAAATTTCACTTTGGGGCTGATTTGGACTAGGGATGGCCATTTCCGGAAAAATGATTTTCCGGTTTCCGGAAATCACATTTTCCGTTTTCCGCTTTTCCGGAAAATTTCCGTATTCCGTTTTCAATTTTCCGTTTTTCCGGAAAATGTGGCCATCCCTAATTTCGACCAAAATATACGTATCTCAAACTCACTATACTCCTTTCTTGATCCTTGTATATTCTTTATTTTAATTAAAAAAAAGATTTATCGCCGCAGAAACAAAATTTTGTCATTGAATCATATCCTTGTCAAGAAACCAATCCAGGATTGCCGTTATCAATTTCCCAAAGACATTTTTTTTAAAGGAATATTATACTCTCACCTTCTGGTTTCACTATCAGATATAACAGTAGGAAGGGAAAAAGTAGAACAGGTGACTAGATTTAGTATCTTGGTATTATTATTAGCAGGGGACATAAATTGTGAACATGAAGTAAAGCAAGGATAGGAACGGCGAAAGAAATATGCAAAAAGAAGAAGAAACGTCTGAACGAAATAAAATTAAATTTCTAAATTAGCGACCCACGATTATGCCCTGTAGCCTAAAGGAGACGGTTGTTTAATGAAATTGAATGATTGTGTTAGAATTGATGGAATAAGAATGTAAAGAGGAAACGAGATCAAACATGAGCAAACCTACGTTCACGATGTTGTCCACCACAAACTTACATAGCCTGGGGCCGAACCAGACCTTCCTAGCGTAGAAGTCATCCTCTATCACTGGACCATCATGTCTAGAAAGAGAGTCTATTTTATAGTTTCTTGAATAAAGAGTTAAGAAAAAAAGACTCATAAAATGTTTCATTTGGATTACTATACTCTATGGTAGGGGTGGTCTTTTTCGATAAATCTGTTTTCCGATTTTCGGAAATTTCATTTTTCGTTTTTTCGTTTCTCGCTTTTTCGAAAATTTTTCGTTTTTTCGAAAAAAATTTCGTTTTTCGTTTTTTCGAAAAAAATTTCGTTTTTAAAAAAATATTTCGTTTTTCATTTTCCGTTTTCGAAAAATGTGGCCCCTCCTACTCTATGGCAATGCTTTCCAACATTTTTTCGCTGACGACGCACTTTATTGAACTTACATATCACTTACTTGATTTTTATTAATGATACTAACAGAAGTAGTGGGTCTATTTAGTATTGATCATTGTTGCTGCTGCTGGAGACATTAACTGATACAGTCTGTCTCAGAATTTATTTTAACTAATTATTAAATGGTTCATCATTTTTAAATTAGAAAATTTTGCAACACACCCTACGGGACTGCGCAACAGACTAATGTGTCACGATACACCGGTTACACTGAGAAAAAACAATCGTATGTGGCGCACATAAAAATGTATGCTATATGTGTAAATCCTGTAGTTTTTGGACTTCACGTACAGCAAACGTATAACCGAGAACGTATGTTTTATAATACTTTCCGCATTCGTGTTTCATCTATACATACTTTCCGTACGAACGAAAGAACTGTATATAGGTGGTCACGATCTCAAATACAAATGGACGTATATAACATATAGCTGACGAATGTAACGTACGTATATGTATGTAAAATACGAAAGACTGTTAGATGTCATACATCTTGCAACGGCATGGTGTAACATCTGAGGGCAGTGCGTATGTAGCATATGGATAACGTATGCTCCATACTGATTTCTGTAGTAAACAAAAGGATTCCGTATATTTGTACAATCTACCGCTGTCCGGAGAAGGGATTTCTCTCATTGTAGGAACCACTACTCTATGAAGGATGGGCACTAAACAAAAGGGAATTTAGAAAGACTGGATTCTTTCGAAATGTGAGTGCCGAGAAGAATTGAGAGAATTAGTTGAGTCGAACGGAAAACAAATGAGGAAGAGTTAGAAATAGTAAGTGAGAAATTAACTATTTTAGATTGAATTAAAAAGAGGAAAACAAACTAGTTGGGACATTCGCTGAGATGAAACTGCATCATGAGGGACGTGTTACGGCCAAAAGAAGTTACAGTTGATAATTGGTATTACAACAGAAAATACCATACGGTGAAGACTAGTGTTGCTGACGAGACATCATTATAATCATCATCATGATAGAAATTCTGCATTATTGGCAGGTCAGCTGGCGCAACTGAGAAGCTACCATACTCCACGGTCTTTCGCTAACCTCTTCGTCTTCACGTATGATTTCTCTGTTTTGATATCGTCCATTAATTGTAGTATCCTTCGCCATCCCTACCTCTCTTTTCTGCAACCATACTCTCTAACACGTCTTTCATGATATAGTTCCTTCTCAGCCAATACCCCAACCAGTTTCTCTTCGTCTTCTCAATAATATTTAAAACTGTTCTTTTCTCCCCTACCATTTCTAACACCCTCTCATTCGTTTTCCGCTCAACCCAGCTATCCTTTCCATTCTTCTTTACACCCACATCTCGAAAGTCTCCAGTTGTTTTTCGTCACTTTTTCGTAATGTCTATGTTTCTGATCCATACAGTACAATACTTCACATGAAGCATGTTATGAATCTTTTTCTCCACTCTTTATTCAAAGTCCCACAAAATATACTCTTCTTTCTTCTAAAAACTTCTTTCGCCATTCCTATCCTTGCTTTTATTTTACGTTAACACTTCATATTATTATTAATAATACTATCCACGTGTCGAAAATTAGTCACCTGTTCTATCCCCCCTCCTACTTCTACATTTGACACTGACTGCTTCGTTTCAATCACCATGGCTTTTGTCTTTCTGACAGTTATTTTCATCTCATATTGTTCGCAGCCCTGCTCTAAATTTTCTAACATTTTATTGATTTTCTTTTCAGATTCCGCAACAAGCACTATATCTTCTGCAAACCGTATACACCCAATCATTCTACCTCTCACTGAAATGCCGTCTTCATCTTGTAGGCTCCTTTTCACAATCTCCTCTAGATAGATATTAAATATTGTTGGCGAGAGAAAGCATTCCTGTCGAACTCTCCTCCCCATCACACTCGCCTGTCATTTTCTTCTCTTGTTCTAACACTTTCTTGTTGGTTCATGTATAAGTTTCTTATGAGTCTTCGTTCTTTCCATTCCAACACAACCTTCTTTAGAACTTCCAACAATGAATCTTCGATCTTTCCATTCCAAAGCAACCTTCTTTAGAACTTCCAATAATTTCCAATTCACGCGGTCAAAAGCCTTTTCTAGATCAATAAATACCACATACATCTCTTTCTCTTTTTCTATAAATCTTTCACCGATCACCCGAAAAAGTTTAACATATTATTTTAAAACCCTACTCGTACTATTTTAGTTTGTTTTTGATGCTCTTTTAGTTTAAAGATCGGAATGTTAAAATTTACGAAACGGCTTTGTTTGAGAGAGTTTGCTAAGTTAATGCAACAAAAGCCTAGAAACATTTATAGCGTACAGAGAGAATCCAACTGAGGAAAACACGGCAAGAAATTTTATCTTTTTGTTTAGGGAGTGAAATTTTGACATACCGGTTCATATATTATATTATATTATATTATATTATATTATATTATATTATATTATATTATATTATATCATAAATTATATTATGTTCCACCCATAAAGTTGTCGAGACGCTTTGGTCTATGATGACCCGTGCCAATCCACCCACTAGAGCGATACTCAATATGGTCGGCTGCTCGGACAATTCAACAGTCGACCAACATCTACAATCTATGGAAAAAAAAATTCAAAATCTGCCTCATGGGTCACCCACATCTTGCCTCATGGGTTATCTTATATATATGATAACTTTTAGAAATATTATGAATACCCAATACTTTTACATTCTGCAGCACCGGGAATACAACCTGGAATCGTTCACCACGCCAAAGGCGAGACTCAAGTATGCTTCCATATAAAATTAACTCTCCCCAGTGCCAGGTTATGCTTTCTCTGTGCTAAAAGATATTTAACAGATTTTGATTTCAATAGGTCTAATAATCAGTTTTGTAAAAAAAAAAAAAAAAAAAAAAAAAAAAAAAAAAAAAAAAAAGTGTTTACTAAAAGTCAGATAAAATATCCCTTCCAACTTCCTTTTGTTTGAACCTGAAATAAATAAATAAATAAATATGTCAGGAAAGAGAAATTGATAAAACAAGCAAAGTCTTTTTCGAAAAGTTGTCTTTATTCATATATTTAGAAGTCTGGTGCGAACAACAGGGCCTCATACACTACAAGTTCTTGCAAAGGAATATGACCATTACTGCTCTGCAGTTGTACCCATTCTCCCAAAGGTTTCGGCACAAACGCTTCAAATTTACAGTTCTCCCTCCAACTTTACCATTCCTTACCTACAAATTTACCGTTGTTTTGTCCAAAAAAAATATTTTCTTAAATTTATCTTTCTTTCCATACACAAATGTACGTACCTTCCATTCCCCAAAGTCACCATTGTCCCCTACAAATGTATCATTCAGTTCGCAAAATATAGCTACTAATCTCAGTCCCCAAATTACAATTCTACCCCTCAAATGTATCATTTAGTACCCGAATATACCATTTTTCCTTCAACTTTACTTTTCTTCCCCGAAATTTAGTCTAGCTTTATCCCTACAAATTTATAATTTTCCAGTTTGATACTACCACTTTCAACAAATAAATAAATAAATAAAAAATTACGTTCCTCCAAGTAATCTCACGAGCGCAATATGCTCCTACTGTGTGCAACCCTGCTTCTCTTGTATTCGATCGGTCAAAATGCCAACTAAAACTTGTAAGGGGTATAGGTTATATAAGCTCAGTGGTTGAATTGGAAATAAATTACTAGGCATACTTAGGAATATCTGCCTTAGGGATATTTTTATATACGAGAGCTTGTTTATTTTTATAGTTGGTATGCTATTTGACATCTTAATTTAAAATGCTACACCAGTTCATACCAGTCCAAATGCTTAGGGTTACCATATGACAGATGACATTAAAAAATAAAAAAAAATAATAAAAAAAAGATGACATTTTGATGACATTTTCAAAAAAAGAATTACATTAGTTGACGAATCTCTTAATGGTATAGCGAAAAATTATAATTTATGTAACTGAACTTTTACGATACTGATTATAGACATACAGAAAGTTCCTTTTCTTACAGCTGGATGTGTATTTTCTTGGAAATTGAACACCGCAACAATACTAACATTAATTATTTAATATAGGCTATGTGCCTAAATATTTTCCCGACCTTTTACTGAGGATACATACGAGAGTGAACCATGTTTTAAGTGTGCAGTAGTCCAATGAATAACATTCTCTACTATCCATTTCGTATTTGTTTCTTTGAAAAAGAAAAGTTATGCATTAAGGGGAAGATCATAAAGTACATCTCATCTAATATAATATAATATAAATAACATGTGTTTGTTTGTGTCTGTCTGTGTGTCTCTGTGTGTGTCTGTGAGGTCTGGGGACCAGACAACTGAACCAAGAGTTACCAAATTTTGGTCACGGGTACCTTGGTCCAGGCCCCAGACCAAGACGAAGTGTTTTTTTTTTTTTTTTTTTTTTTAATTCGAACCAGGGGGTCTCGGAGGGAGGCGTTTACCGGGACATGAAAAAGTAGTAGAAAATGACCGATATTAGTGTCAAATTCATAGTTTTCGCGGTCGCTGAGATCAATGGTGAAACTCCGATCGCATTAACTTCTAAATTCACCCCATTCGGCTGCGGGTCAGGGGTCATCAAGGGGGATACCGGGACATGTAAAAATAATCCAAAATGACCAATATTAGTGTCAAATTCATACTTTTCGCGGTCGCTGAGATCAATGATGACACTTCGATTAGCGATTACTTTCAAATTCAGCCACCATTGTAAGCGGGCCTGGGGTCACCGGGGGAGGAGGCTTATCGAGACGTGTAAAAATAATCCAAATTGACCGATAGTAGTGTCAACTTAAATCCATAGTTTTCGCGGTCGCTGAGACCAATAGTGACACTTCCATTAGCGATGACTTTGAAATTCAGCCGTATACGGTCCGAGAGCGACTTGTGGGGCGGAAGAGTTATCGAGACATGTAAAAATAATAAAAAAAAAAATGGCCAATATTAGTGAGAAATCCATAGTTTTCGGGATGCTGAGTTCAATGGTGAAACTCAAGATCTCGTTTACTTTCGGGGGGCGCGGTGGCTCAGTGGTAGAGCGTTCACCTCTGGTGCTTGGGGTCCCGGGTTCGATCCCAGCCCCCGCCAAGTGAACTTTGTGGTGGACAAACACCGTGCTCGTGGGTTTTCTCGGGGTTCTCCCGTTTCCTCCCACTTTCTTCATTCCACCATTTCACTCATCTCTCATAATCACCGTCTCCTTTAGCCTAACCGGCATAATCGTGGGACGTAAAACTTAAAGATTTCATTTCATTTTTTTCGTTTACTTTCAAATTTAGCCCCATCAGCTAAAGAACGGGGGCCATAATAAAGGGGGTCACCGAGACATGTAAAGATAATCGAAAATGACTGATATTAGTGTCAGATCCATAGTTTTCGCGGTCGCTGAGATGAATGGTGATACTCTTAGAGGGGTTGACTTCCAAATACAGACCCCGTCGATTGGAAGACAGAGGCGTGTTTTTTTTTTTTCAAAATTGGAACCAGAGGGTATCAGAGGACGTTTACCGGGATATGAAAAAGTAATAGAAAATGAGAGATATTAATGTCACATTCATAGTCTTCGCGGTATCGGTTGGGGCCCAGAGGTGATTTTTCCAAAATTCGAACCAAGGGGCTCTCAAGGGGCGTTTACCGGGACATGTAAAAGTTGACCAATATTTGTGTTGAATCCATATTTATCGGGGTCGCTCAGATGTATAGTGACATCCCCGATAGTGTTTACGTTCAAATTCAGCCCGCATCGGCCAAGGAGAAAATTCTTTTCTACCCATAAAGGGATTTGTCATTTTGTTTCTTTGGTTAATAGTTATTTTGTTAGGTTTTGTTTGATGTTATTCATATTACTTTGTTCTGCAACCGTATAATTTATATGCACTTGCGAGCAGAAATTTACATTTTCAAATGGCCAGACTTTAGTTGTTTAGTTATGCCAGACCTGATCACAAAATTATCTATGCATAACTTTAGTGCTTGCTCACACAAAATAGATCCAATTTTAGAAATGTTTCTTAATTGTTCTTTCGTTGTTCAGTTTATTTAATAGACGTACGAAGAACGGGCATAACAGCAGCTAGTATTCAATAAGGTGTATTACAGAGTTAAATCATTTCTGGACGATAAAATTATACAAGCCCTCTATGGATCGACCAATGGCGGCTCTTAAGGGAAGTCATACTGGTAAAAGTTTAAATTTTGTTGCTACAAGCCAGGGGCGGCATTTGGGGAAGGCAGGGGCAATTACCTCCTTGGGCAATATATATATATATATATATATATATATATATATATATATATATATATATATATATATATATATATATATATATATGTTAATTAAAAAAGTATAAATCTTATGCCGGTGGAGAACCTTACTCCCTCCAAGCAAAATCTGAAATAAGGCTACTGCTTAAAGGAAGAAAGCTATATAGCCTAATACACTAATTCTTGTATTCGGCTCTCTCAAGCTGTACGAACTTTTTTTTAAACCTTATCTTGTATCGATAACATTTAATTTTTACCGATGTGATTTGCCTCAAGAGCCGCCATTGGTATTGACTATACATCTCTACTAATAATTTCGTAATGAGTAGAAGGATACTTTCCTAGAACTACTGTAAACAATTGTATACCCCACCATGTATTTTCAAGTTTTCAACCCATGTATTCTGAACTGAACCTCTGGAGTTCATAGTCTGGACACACAAGATCTTGGTTATACGAAGTAAATAAATGAAATGAAATAAAAATCTTGTAATTGAAACACAGGGACGACGCTAGCTTCAATTTCTTAGGGAAGGGACAAACGGAGGGGCGAACAAGTGTTGGGGGCCAGTTATTGTTTTGTATGTACACCGAAAAGGAAAAAAAGTTTTATATTACTTCACCTACATTACAATATATGTCTCAGAAGGGGAGGGCGGTCGGGAATGTAAATGTAGCCACCAGAGCAGTGTTTCTTCCAGACATGTTTTTTTGGGGAGCACTGCCCCCCCGGAGCTCTGAAAGTGTCCCCCGGAGCAAACCAAAATAATGCGTTTATAATATAATAATAAAGAGAATAGTATCAGCAGTGCCCCCCCGGAATATTATTTCTGAAAGAAACACTGCACCAGAGAAGCGGCCGCGCTCCTTTTGACACCTCTCTGGCGTTGCCACTGTTCTGTAGAATATTTCGTTTATCTCTCTGAAATTTCTGTGACCCCGCGTAAGAGTAGCCAGTAACGCTCTCGTCTTCGGTGCGAGCGGCTTCAGGTTCGATACCCAGTGGGGACATTCGGTCGAAAAGGTGTAAAAGCTTTTTCAGACCACCCATTCTGAGTTAGGTTTTTTCCTCATTCATACCAGGTAAATACCGGGATGTTACCTAACAATTGCATCAAGCCGTTTTCTTTCTTCTCAATTTCTCGGACAGTGTGATACGGGGAACGTGGCCACAGATGAAAGCCTAGAAATCTAATCCTAATCTCTGTTTTTTTTTTTTTTTTGTTTGTTTTTGGTTTATGTATTTGAATAAACTATTGTTTAAAGAATAGTCTATATTGTTCAGTATTCAAATTTGATATTATTAGTATATTCATACTGTTGTAGTTATATCCCCCATTTCACCACTAAATAAAATAAAATATTTCTTTTAAATTGATTGGTGGCCTGAAATCAATGAGTTTGAGTTCGAATCTTTGAATTTGGGAAATTTTACTGACGGATGGTGCCACTAGGTTGCTTTCTTGCCATCTATTGACCCGAACAGGAAAAGGGGAGTGACTAAACTGAACGACCGATTGTCTTTTTGTACTACTAAAATTCCGTGCGCGATTATGTGGGCTGGAGAAACATCAGATACACTTCCTCAGTACTGGTGGGTAGGCCATCACTAAAATATATATACGTATATAACAGATAATGGAATCGTCTGAAACAGGTATATGTGAAAATGAAACTATCTGTCTGCTGCGCGAGTAGGATCAATTGACGGGGGAGAGTTGTTCCCGCGAACGAGTTGTTGCGAGATCCGGTGATCCATTCCATTCCGAGACCAGTTCAACAGTCAGCGAGATAACGTGAAAAAGGAAAGGGGGTGCGTCTGAGAGCGCCATGTGCTCTGCTCGACCCGTACCACAGTGAAATGCACAGAACGAGCATGCCAGCCAGTGCCGAAACAGATTGAATACGAACTACGCTAAACCAGGGAGTGAGCGGGGTTGTTTCGAAGCGAGCGAAGGAAGGAACTGGATCAGAGTGCGTGTGTGTGTGTGTGCGTAAACTTGCAAGTGCGTGTGAGAAGCACTTCTCGCTTCTCTTCTCTACTCCATAAAGTTTGTGACGTCATTAAAGGGGGCGGGAGGGAGAGACTGATAGAAGATTGGGCATGGTGCCCACGTTCATGTGAGCGATATCTTTTTCTACTAAGGATACCGAGAAGCTAGTAGTTTCTCAGATGTTCTTTCTGGTGCATGTGTGTTTGTGTGATCGCTCAGTGAGTGAGGAAACAAAATCGAGAGGAGGCGTATTGCAGTGGTATTTTGTCGGTCGCGCATTACACAATGCGTCTCCCCATTGCCGCATCAACCCCCTCTGTACGTAACGGGTATTTGACAATTTTTCCAACCCCCTAGCGTAGCAGCGTGGCGACGTTGCCAAGTTTATTACCAAGAGCTTGATTGCCAATAGACTCACCCGAAGAGAAAACCCAACTTAATCCCAGTGTTATAAAACACATGCGTAATTGTGTGTGTGTTCTAGATATAGCATTTGGCTCTGTGTTTATATTGTGCGTGTTTGGAAGTATCGTTAGAAGACACCTTTATGCTTATATCCGTGTACTCGTGTTCGTTTTACTTCGAATATATAGGATAATTATTAAAAATAATCGTTGTTTACGGTGCCCGTGACACGGAAGTGTGATGTTTACATGGTGAGATAATTGTTATAAACAAGCCAGGATAAGAGAGATATGTTTACTTCCTGAGATAACTGGGTTACTCTGTGTATTCCTTCTGTGCTAAACTCTACTGAAAATTTCTGTTGAAATACAACGAACATCATTAGCAACGAACATTACTAACTTTTTAAGTAAGTAGCTTTTTTTAAAAAAAATTATATTGATTTCGTATTAAACCATACATTTAATATTGACTTTTGTCGTGTTTAACATTTTCAGTGTTAGTCATTTACATCAAGATACGTTTCTGCAGTCCAAGTGTAACAGTGAAACTGGACAGGAGCGTGGTGTTCGTATCTCGGCGATGCCTATTATTGGGGCAGTCCGAATAGGATAATACTATAGGCCTTAATTTCAAGATAATAATGTAGTGTCTAAATCTAAGGAGTTCATTGGAAGCTTCTACCGAAATGTTAAGGTTTACACAGAATAAATGAACGTTTCCTATTGATTTAATGCAGTGGAGTATTTAGGGGGGCTATCGGGCTCAAGCCCCTCGAAATAGTTTCATAGTTTTTGCTTATACGTACAATACAAATGCTTCTTACTGGTTCTCAAGCCCCCCTCCCCCGAAACCACCTTAATACGCCACTGATCTAATGAGATGTTAGACTCTTTCTGCCGATATTTTTCAAACTCTTGATTAATATTCGAGTGTTAAGAAAAATAAAAACAACTGATTTGTGTGCTAATCATTGATGCAATTGGCCAGGGGTTCACTTCATGGTAGAGCCTAGTTTCTAGCTTTGTGTTAATTTACAGAATATTATCCGTTCGTACAGAATAAGTTTCGGTTATAGTTAAGGAGCCGTACTTCCCATTTAGGGAAGGACGAGAAACGCCATACTTTCAGGAATTATTCATTAACTATCTAGGATGTTAAAAAGTAGGTAATAGACTGAGTTCTTGCCCTTGTACTTAGGGTGTTTAGGTAGTGCAACAGTAAGATGTATCCTCGTGCACGGGAGATGAGAAGTAGCTGTTCTTAACTATTACCGTAGGACTTGTCCTACTCGACACACATCTATAGACATTTATCATTTATTGTATACATACACTTACACAAATTCCCATTTACACGTTAACATTCTAAATTTCCTGCCCTTTCCTTTCCTAATTTCCAAACTACCTGGATAGGAGACAGACACCACCCCTTTTGACTTAAGGTGAGTTTAAAGATGGACAAATCATAAATAGAATGACATTTAGCATCTCCGCCAACTCTTTTATTTGCCTATTTTATGTCGAAAACAGCACTCAACCAACCCCTGCGGAGCTTCTAACCCGTTCCTACTACTACTACTAGTAGTAGTAGTAGTACCCTACCCCTACTCCTACTTCTACTACCTTACCCCTACTCCTACTTCTATTTCTACTACTTAGATTGGGGAGGTACTAAATATCAGTCCATAAATAGATGACAGCATATTTCTCCTATTTTCTAATGTATTTGTTAGGGGCAGACACGTACACAAGAATTTATTTCGACAGGGGCTGAAATTCAATATGAGTATAAACTATATTGAAAATTGTAAACCTGTCCTTAAAATTAGAGTAAATTTACTGAAAAATAGGGATTTTTGAGAGTCTGGACCACCAGGACTTACACTTTGCGAAAGTGTAAACAAAATAAATGCAAGTATTATTTAAAAAGTAGTTAGCAAGGAACCAAGACATGATAAGTCATCAATTACCGTTGAGTTCATTTTTCTAGTCGCTGTCTTCACCTAGATTTTTGGCTAATTCATATTCTGGCCACACTGTAATTTCTATGGATGCAACTCTGACAATTCTTCCGCTTCATTTTGTCGGATGTAGAATGAGCTTATCTATTATTGTGGGAAGTTACATTTCATTATTATTTTTTTTTTCATTTACGAAAAAAAGGGTAAAAGAAAACTTGGTAGCTTTTGTATCATTTTATTAGTAGTCTACACCCTTAAGGTTGATGTAAAGGGACAAGTTTTGTCAGTAGATGTCACTACAGTCTTCGTATCTCATGTATTTTTTACATTTCACGAAAATTTACAATTTCTCTTACAAATTTCGACCTAGAGACTTCAAACTTTTGGAGAAGGAACTTCATAACCTATCGAAGGCAACAATCCGTGCCGATGTCTTATTTTGAATTTTCTTCATTGTTGAAAGAGTTATATTATTAAAGGTTTGGATATCCCCTTCAATAAACAAGCGATTTCAACAATGAAGAAAATTCTAAATAAAAAATGGCATGGATTGTTGCCTTCGATAGGTTATGAAGTTCCTTCTCTAAAAATTTGAAATCTCTAGGTAAATCTAAGGTAAATTTGTAAGAGAAATCGTGAATTTTCGTGAAAGGTAAAAAATACATGAGAGAGATACGAAGACTGTAGTGACATCTATCTGCAAAACTTGTCCCTTTAAACTAACCTTAAGCACAAATACCGAAGTTTTATATACAACGAACAAACATTGGTGAAGTTGCTAAGACCTAGTAGACAATGTTATTCCAAGATCTTATTTCCAAACCTTAGAAATGGTGAAGTGAACTTCTTCGTGGTTCTCGTACGTGAATTTGGCGCACGGGACCTGGGTTCGTTTCAAGATGAGAGCTAATGTTGTTCGAATCCGACGTTAAGCTGATAAACTTACATCTCATATACCCACGGTGCTGCAAGGGATGTTAAACCTCAATAAGTTAGCCAAATAAAATGATCGAAAATGGTCTGAGAAATGGTCAAAAACTAACGATAAAAGTCAGCTCCTCACATAACTTTTACATTTGGTTGGGTTTTGAACTCCTAACCTTTCTACTATTGCACACCATACCCTTTGTTTGTATGCCACTTTGGCTTGCGTATAGACCATGGAACCGCGAGTTCGATTCTCAGTTAAGCTAAGTTATGTTCCTTTCACTTTATCATCCGCCAGTTAATGTACTTATGAACATGGGTATCTAAGTTCGTATATAACTTATTTTATAATAGGCAATGAAAGATGAGAAATAGTTTATCTAAGAAAGTCAGTCAACCATTCCATCATTCTTATGGTAGAACTGAAAAAAAAGGCTACAAAATGGAATCAGAACAGTGGAATTTTAACACTTTGAATCCACGACCTTTCGAGTTAAAGGTAAGTACACTATCCATTACTGTTTAAACTTAGTTTGTAGGCCAGTGTTGGAAGTGGAAAAAAAGCAGAGGTGGTATGTTTTATTATGATTTTGACTCGACATACTGGCTATCTAAATGTTGAAATTCAGTTAAGGTATGTTGCTTAAAGGATCGCATTTCTATTTATATAATGACTGAAAACCATTGGAGATCTTTTCTGTAGTAACGCGAGAGGGGGATATGGAGTGACTGTGATCCCCTCCAACAACTTTCTGAAAAAAATAATCCCTTATGTTATATTATAGAAAATCATAGAAGAAAATGCTCAAAAACCGAATGAGGATATTAATTACCTGTGGGAAGACTCTCGGTTCCCCACTCGACTGTGGGGTATTCAAACACGCGGAAGGTCCTCCCCACAGCAGACAACTCCTAAGTGCACCCATGCTCAAAACATGGCAAGAAGACACACACATATATACATAACAAAGAAACAATGCAATATGGCACATCAAAATATAAACTAGATCAACTTCTTTGAAGGCACCTCATTTTAAAAGAAAAGGTATTAAAAGATCAGAAAAATGTGGGTGTTATCAATTTAGAAGTTATTTCTACATAAGAAATAAAATATTTTCACGTGCAAAACTATTCGTCAATTACTATGTATGAAAATGTATTTATTAAAGGTATTTAGCATCTACTTTCCAGTGACAGTATGTTTTGATCATTGAAAAACCAGGGACGGTATGTCTTCAATCACTAAAAAACCAGGGACGGTATGTCTTCAATCACTAAAAAACCAGAGACGGTATGGCATACCACCGCACACTCTCACTTCGACCACAGTTGTGGGCTATTGAGGTTTACTGATAAAAGCATAAAGTCACGAGTTCGATTTTCAGTCGAACCAAGGACTGATTCTTCTCAGTTTATCATCCATCAATTACTTACTTTATTTAATTTTAAAAAAATTCATAAGCTTATTTTACATTAAGGAACTAGTCTCTGCGCTATCCAAAAATACATGTTTCAGAATCCTGTGATACTCACACAACAATTTTTTATAGAGGGAGTTTTCCTGCACCATGCAATTTGAAGTACTCACCAACTACCTCAATAAAAAGTGTTGTGGAAGTACCGCAGGATTCTGAAGCATGGATATTTGGATAGGGTACATAGTAGTTCATAAGTGAAGTCTTGACCCGACTACGGTAGGTCCCATAGTATTGGAGCTATGGACCTTTAAAGTTCATTTTTTCATGTTTTCGGCAGCCTATAACTCTGAAAGGAAGCATTTGTGCACCCAGGTTGGTCTATACTTTTTGTATTATCTTGGTGTCAAGAATTACCTCCCAAATGTTGTCGGTGTTGTTTTGAAACACCATCTATATATATATATATATATATATATATATATATATATATATATATATATATATATATATATATATATATATATATATATAAATATTTTGTGCATGAAGGACAACCAACCATATCCATGAAGTAACCATTCCAACATTAACTTGAGAAAATGCAATTGTGATTTCTAACAGAGGGATTTGAACCCATATGACCTTCCCCTCGGTGAACCCAGAACACTAATTGCTAAGTTATTCTCACTCAGTGACTATTTTTAAATTCTTTTACGTATTTATCATCTGGTTTAGCTTGCTATGTATGACCAAACTAAATTTCTAGTTTCAACCTTTTGTGAAGAACCTATGGCTGGGAATATTGATTTTGGCTTGTCTGTTTCTGAATATATAACATCTGACGTTTATGAGGCTGTAGATTAATCGAGAGCGGGTCACTCCGGGAATCGAATTGATTTTTGTTATTACTGTCTTTTCGTATAGGCCTAGCTTGGCGCCGTTATTTCTGAGAAGAAAGATAGTTACATAGTCTTTGTGACAGGATGAAGTAAAAGAAAACAAGTTAAGTTTCGTGACTAAATTGCCGTTCTTAGAAGTAGGCCAATAATTCTGATAATTTTTTCTTTTTTTAAAATAAATAAATAAATAAATAAATAAATAAATAAATATATATATATATATATATATATATATATATATATATATATATATATATATATATATATATATATATATATACATAATTTAATGGATTTACCTTCAGGATTAAGAAATAAACGGTATCTACGAAGTTACATGATCGAGGTAATAAAACAATCAAAGAAGCTCGCGTTGGGTCAAGGATCTTCGGAGTACCACATAAAAAACAGAATATAGATAGGATAGAAAATGTTTTTAGAAAGTTCCGAAAGCTTATAAAACGGTAGCTTTATAGAATATCGTATTGAGATCGCGGAAGAGAGCTCCTTCGTGGCTAAGCGGTTAGCGTACGCGCCTTTGGCGTGGGAGATCCAGGTTTGTTTCCCGGCGGGAGCTTATGTGGTTCGGATTCCACGGTTATTAGTAAGTTCACGTCTCATGTAGCCTCGCTGCTGAAAGGGACGCTAAACTCAAACTCAACAACAGATCGCGGTTCCGAAAGGTCTTGAAATCGAACTCAGTATTCACCACACAAGTTGAACATTATACTGGCTACATAGCTTAAAGAATTACCTCATTTCTAACTAGCAATGCAGGGAGCGGAGCACGGTGGCTATATGGTGGAGCGCTCACCTCCGGTGCTAGGGATCCCTGGTTCAATCCCAGGGCATGTGATTCTCTGGTGGACAACACCGTGTCTGAGTACTTGCTTGGGGTTTTCCCGTTTTATCCCACATTCTCATTCCACCAGTTATTTTATAATCAATTACTTAAAGTAATTGTCCGTCTCCTTTAGCCTAAAGGGCATAAACGTTTGACGTTAAATATTCCATTCTTAACTTAAAATCCAGACGAATATACCTATGTATATTGGTATAATACAGTAGGATCATAGGCTATATAGTTTCACGTTTTTAATGAGTATATTATCTCTGAAGGTCCAAATGATTGCTTTGTATATATATTCTTGGTGTTACCATTATACTTTCTTTTTGTACATAAATTAATGTGCGTTATATCTTGATAAGCCCTCGTATCAATTATTTCGAACTACTTTTGGTTGGTAAGTAAAATAAACCAGAAAATTCGAATTGAATTGACAGCTCATGCGGTTCAGATCCCACGTTAAACTATAAGTCCACGTCTCATATGGCCTCGCTGTTGAAAGGGACGCTAAAACCCAAAATCAAATGTATTTATTTTAGTAGGTTTTCTTTTTTTAAAATCAGATACTAGTAATAGCTGGAAAATTCATCGAACTGTTCGGCTAAATTTTCGGACGTTTTTGATAATAAATAGTTTTTTTCATCTTTCATACCCACGAAAGAAAAATCTGGGAAAGAAATATTGACAGAACTAAGATGAAATTCATCATGATGGTAACTTGTATAAAATGACTCTTCTTTCTCCCTTCTCTCCCCCTCTTTTTCTCTGATCATAATTTCCTTTTTACTTGTTCCAACTACATCGACAAGAGGCAAAGTTCACTCACTGCGTCTGTTCTGTTCCCTTATCAGTCTTTCTCCCTGCCCCCTTAGGTTTCTATATTTATCAACATTTATTTTTCTCGGTTGAAAAGACAATCATAGATAATGTATTTTGTGTAGGTTTCTTCTTCGTATTTGTGATACTAACATACAGACGGTAGTCGTAAAAGAACGGTAGTTCCACCAGAAAAACAAAAAAAGAATAGCCTATCTTAATTTTGTTTGTTAGTAGGGTACGGTAGATGAAATGAAATTAAAATGGAATCCTTTCAGTTTTATGTCCCACGATTACAGCTGTGGGCTAAAGGAGACAGAGGGTTAATTAAATGGTTTGTGAATGAAATTTCTGGAATGAGAATGTTGGAGAAAACCTCGAGAAAACCTACGTGCACGATGTTGTCCATCACAAACTCTTGGGATCGATTTAGGGACCTCTTCGCTTCAGAGGTGAGAGCTTTACCACTGAGACACTGTGCTCCTACTCCAACAGCTTCCAAATTCTATGTAATGAAACATTTTGTTAATCTGGTAATAGGTAGTTCACTAATACTTAGGGTTACCAAATATCCTCTTTTATCTGGATATGTCCCCTTTTCCGGGCCCTAAAAATGGTCCAGTTTTTTTTATTTTAAAGAAAATGGGGGAAATGTCATCTTTTCTAGGGGGGGGGGGGTCAACTTTTTTGAAGTTTGTCATATAGTAATTCTGTTAATACTCCTTGTCCTAATGACATACTAATGAAATAACATACATTTTCAGAGTAGGGTCTATTGTTTTTAAAAGATCGAAAGGATGCAATGTCAAATGTTCTTCGTAATTTCGTAGATTGTAGTACTTAGTAACATGAATTAATTGAGTGTACTAAATTAGTTGAGTCCAAAACCGCCAAGAAATTGTAAAATGGTCTTCAAATTCATTAACGTCATCACATGATTTGAGGATGAACTGATTAAGACTTAGCAACAGTATAGAAACTTCGACTTCCGTAATTAGATTTTCACTTCTAATTTTCGGAAGGTAGAAAATGTGACACACATTATGCTTTGCCGAGCCGCTCATATATACATTTTATACAATAAATACATACAGGCATTTTGTGATGGAAACAAATATCTTTTCTGCTGACGTCACCGTTAAACTTTAGCCGATCAACAATCAATTAATACAGAGATTGTTTTAATACAATTCAACCAACACCTTTAAAAGCAGAGAATTTGGCAAGGGGGCTTCATGAATCAAAAGAGGACATTGTTTTTTCTTTGGGGAGGAGAGAAGTTGAGTTGATTTTGAGTTTAACGCCCCGTTCAGCAACGTGACTATATGAGATGTGAACCTACTGAGTAACGTGGAACCCGAATTACATGAGTTCCCGCTGGGAATTGAACCCGAGTCTCCCACGACAGATGCGCGTACGCTAAGCACTTAGCCACGAATGAACTTGGGTGAGAGGAGGATTTGACATGAAACATTTAAACCAAGTATGAATTAAAAAAATGTGTAAAAAGAATCAAGAACTACACTTTTAATCAAGACTTTTCTAACAGAGGTAGGTTATTGGAATCAGTACCATTGAGATTTCATTTAGAACTGAAGTAGCATTATTTTTGACGGGATATATCAGCAGAATTCAGGGATTACGTTATGTATCTAGGGAGGCACCACAGCTTAAGGGACCTCATACCGGCCAAATTAAAATACCGCTAATTTTACAGTAATTGTGTGATATTTTCAAATAGATAAAAGATAATCGAGATGTGAAACAAGAGCGCCCGAGACAATATCATTTAAATGAGATACCGTTATCGCGACTCACTTATCTGCTTTCGATTTCGAGCCATTTTGAAAATCGGCACTTATTTTCGCGTTTCTAAACGGCTGAAATTGGAAAGCCACTAGGTGTTGTCTTGTGATAACGATACCTCAAGCAAAATAATGTTGTCTAGGGCGCCCTTGTTCCACATTTCAGTTATCTTTTATCTATTTGAAGATATCATACAATTACTGTAAAATTAGCGGTATTTTAATTTCGCCGGGATGAGGCCTCTTAAAAGTTCTTGGCTCTATGTATGCTTATATATGTTAGTATTTTTGAATGTTTCCACAGGACCAATTTATAACGAACCATACAGTATGTCGAATCCCAGGTGTTACCCATTGTTTACGAGAAACAGTTGTTCAGGTGTGGCTGTAATATATAATATGCAAGCATACGCACACAGTAGAGTGCAGTATCCAGTTGCATGCAATGTGAGAGGAAAGTACAGACTCGTTGAAACAGCAGCTTGTTTTTCGCTGTCATATGTGTTTGTTTAAAAGCACATTCCTCTCCCATAATGTTGATAGCATTCACGGGAGCGTATGGACTCTGGTGCGTTAATAAAATAAACTTTTAGGTCATGCGTGGGATAGAATATATGGAGCTTTTAATAAGCGATGCTGTTCAGTTGCCTAGTGGTCGACCGAATTTGTATGCAGCCTCAGACCAAATAAAATACTTTTAAGTGCAAACCATACCATAAAATGAATGAATACTTACTGTGACACACAGTATTTTTTTCTGCCTTTGTTGAATACTTTACTGGATAATCATATCACTGTATGAATATATCGCCGATAGATATTTCATTATTACGGTAGTTCGATATTTTCCGTTGTTTTTTTTTTTTTCAAGTATTTATTGGCGTTTAATATATTTCGATATTTTGATGTTCTAAGTGGAGAAATGTGTAACTATTATGGAAGTAGATTGCTTAGTGATTATAACCAATTATGAGGGCACGTGGCTCAGCGGTAGATTGGTTAGCTCTGGTGTGTGGCGTCCCTGGTTTGAAACCCGGCGAAGTAAGTTTGTGGTGGAAAACATCGTGTCTGAGAGTTCTTGGGCTACTCCCGCTTCCTCCCACTTTCTCATTCCGCCACTTCTTCCATCATCATGCGCTTGCCTTAATCTCCCTTAGCGTAAAGGGTATAATCATGGGACGTTAAAGTCAGAGATTTTATTTAATTTTTTTTTTACAACCACTTATTGACAATAGAAAGAGATAAGAGCAATGCAGGTATATATATTTTTTTTCTATATTATGAAATAGAAGCTATCTACCAGATATTCATTGTTTCTAGATGTAGTTGGAGCGCTCGTGCAACTATAAACATAATTTTCTTCCTTTCAATTTTTTATATACTGATTCATCAAAATTGTCGTGTGCTGAAGTGCTACCCAGTCACCCTCACTTGGGCTCGCAAGCTTTAGGCTCGTGAGTTTGGACATCCCTATGGTCAGGGTTTCAAAAATCCACTCGTCTGCTTGCCAGTGGCGGGTACTTTTTTACATTTGGTGAGTAAAGTCACGACAAGTAAAAAAAAAAAAATGAAATGAAATCTTTGAGTTTTACGTCCCACGGTTATGCCGGTTAGGCTAAAGGAGACGGTGATTATGAGAAATGAGTGAAATGGTGGAATGAAGAAAGTGGGAGGAAACGGGAGAGCCCCGAGAAAACCCACGCACACGGTGTTTGTCCACCACAAAGTTCACTTGGCGGGAGCAGGGTTTGACCACGACAAGTGAAGTACATTTGGAGAGTATAAAAACTGTGACCATAAAATGGTTTGGCTAGTAGATTATTTTTATTTATTTATTTATTTATTATTATTATTATTATTATTATTATTATTATTTTTTTTTTTTGTTTGGCTAGTACTTGCAAGCAAGAATTTACTATCAAGCCCCGCCTATGGTAGAAAGTAACAATTTTGCAACCGGAGTTTTGAGGGAGTACTATGGAATTTGTACGTGATCGAATTCTAGTCGAACGCACTCTACAAAACGCTTACTGTTCAACAGTAGTTCTTGTGGAATTGTCTTGTTATCACTAATCTTCAGCGAGAAGACCTATATTTCAGGAGACTCGATGAGAGAAAATGCGAAGACGTATATATTGTGCTTGGCAGAAGCAACTGCTTGTTGCATACTCAATATTGAAAAATGTCTGCTTGGCTTGAAGCCAGGGCAATCTGCTTGGGATGCTATCTGTTTGCTGAAGGTTAGAGCTGTGAGTGATTATTTTGCTTTTGCTGTCCACTTACAGAGACGTTTGTTGGACTACTTATCAATCCAATGGTAATCATATATTATATAATGACCAAATGGGTTTGAAACCACATCAGATTCAGTGTTGCAATCAGGATAAGAATCAGCTGTTTCTCGGATGCGAAAAGCAGTTGAACGAGAAGCAAGAGATATCAGAAGGAAAGTGTAGCTTTTCCTGTATTATATTTAGATAAACCATTTAAGATATCTATACGTCTAATAGTGACAAATCAACTTTTTTTTTTATTTTTTTCTTTTATTTCAATACCTTTCTCAAACTGACAATGTATTTGTGTCTCGCGAAATTCTAAAATTTGGGGTGACCTGTAATATATACATTGACTTTTTTCTTCGTTGTTCACAATTATGTATTTTTCTGAGTGAATTTTTTTGGAGTACGTATCTATAGAGGCAGAGTTTGGGAAGCTGAAGATTTTGAAAGACGATATTAAGCATTCATTTTTAGACTTCCAAACTATGCCCTTTCTATTAATCGCAGCCCAAGCTACTTGAACCCGGTCGATTGCCTCCTCTTTAGATAAAATAGATGGCATTGCGTCCCTATTTGTTTACTAAAGCAGTCTATCAGAGTTACCCAGAAGACATCACGAGGAGTCTTCCATACTTAATGATGATAATTTGAGCAACCCACATTATGCTTTATTTTTTGCTTAATTATGCTTTATTTTTTTCCAAATTATGCTTTATTGTTAATTTCAATCATTATTTTACCTTAATCGTGTATAAAGTATAATAATAACTTTATATTAAATATTCTAAATATCTTGATCTATTTTATGCAACCAGTTTCTTTCATATTTGATGAACTTTCTACTTAGTGCACTGTAAAGAGATTGGTTTACTCGAAGCAGTTTTTTCTGTTACTTGTGTGCGCCTTAGAGGTGCATATTGGAGTGAGGTCTTCACTTCAAAGGATTACGCCGAAAAGTTTACAGTAATAAAAATAAGCTTTTCATTGCTGCATCATTATGTTCTCAAAGATTTTGCATTGCAAATATTAGTTCAAAAAATATTAATACAGTATATTAAATTTGCAGTTAAATAGAATTTTCCAAAAATTGTGCTATATATTTTAAATTATGCTTTATGCTTTATTATGCTTTTAAAATTATTTTCTTCTGGACCCTTAGACAACCTTAACCATGTTCAAGGTACCAACCGTATGTGTAAATTGCTG
Source organism: Thermobia domestica (assembly GCF_964235325.1). Lineage (NCBI taxonomy): Eukaryota > Metazoa > Arthropoda > Insecta > Zygentoma > Lepismatidae > Thermobia > Thermobia domestica. Next base: position 163,478,259 of record NC_137466.1, read on the forward strand.
TTATGCTTTTGGGTTGCTTTAACAATAATTCAAATACATTTTAAGTCACCAGTACTAGTTTTGTTCATTTAAAGCAGTTTTCAGGTAATTCATATTTTAGACCGCTAGTTTCAGTTGTTTTCAATTATAACAGTTACAGATATTATTATTATTATTATTATTATTATTATTATTATTATTATTATTATTAGTGTGGCAGAAACTTACATACATTGATTTCACGAAATCAAATTGGGAAACAAATTTATTTATTCATTTTAGGATTTTTTTCTCTGAGGAAGATTACTTCCTTCACCATATTTTTCATGTTCCTTCGTCTTTCTTTGCTTCTGATTTTGATGTATACATCATACTGAACATCCTTCAGAACGTCGGTAAAGTTGTAGATGGATGGGTGAGAAACATAGAAAGATTCATTTAGCTTGGAATGAAAAGATTCACAACTGTTTGTTGTTGCACTGAACTCTGGCCAAACATCCGGTGTATAAAAGGCTTCATCTGAAATATAATTATTGAAAACGTAATCCGTAAATTCTATAATTATTTCGTCTACAGTCTGTATGGCCATGATATCATCAATGAAACATTGATCTACATATTCTGGGCTTAGAAAGAGCAAGTGAAAAAGGTACTTCAGAAACTTGCCTTCTTCTAAGTTTCTTTTAACACTTTTGCCAAACATCCTCTAATTTTTACTGAAGGGCAAACAAGTTTGGTAGCAGTGTGATGTACGTGTATACATCAAAATTCATGTACATCTCGGGTGGGGCGAATCCTAAATCTCGTAATTCACACTGTCATGTCGTATAATACACTTCAAACATTTCTGTATAAGTTTCTACCTGTTTGTTTGGCAGCAAAAAGAAAAACAGAGGCATATACACTCCATTAACAAGTCCATGAACAGTGAATATTTGACTAAAATATGGTGGACAACTTTTGAATGTTCCATCAACAAACACGGCACACAAACATCACTCAACATTTAATTTGTAGACGTTCAAAACACAATAATTTCCTTCTCAGTGTCATTTGTCACTAGAAATTCTTCACCAATACATGTTTTAATATATCCATAGGTTCTAGTGCAACATGGGTTTCTTCACGATTTTTGGGCAGTTTCAGATAAACAGATATTTAAAAACTTCTGATGTTTTTCTTAATAAGGTTCACATCAGACAAAGTAGGTACGTAGCTACTACGTACACTCATGTCCAAAGTGATTGTCGCATATCTATATCTGTCTTCTTGTAAGAATATAATTTGATCATGATTTTGTAGGGTACTTTTAATACTGATACCGTGTGTATAATTGGGGAAATGCATATTTGTGGTAAATTACATAGGAAAAGAATTGCAAATACGAAAATTAGAATAAGTAAAACAAAATGTTGCTAAATGGACAAGAAAGTTTTATTTTCGTTTCATTGTTCTTATTTACTGCTCTTTTAACATGAAATTTGCCACATACATGTTTTTACCGATTACACACATACTAACATTATAAGAAATACTGGGCGAATTAGTTATCAAATTATATTCCTACAACATATTTACAGACATACGACAGTAATTTTGGACATGAGTGTACATCGCCTTGTTTAATTAAGTTCGCTGTGCAAAAATTTTGATGGTTTGTTTGAGGGCGATTCTCTGGGGAGTGGTCCATTATCACTAAATTTTCAAAATTAATTTGAAACTATGATGTGTATATTTTTATATTAAGAAATAGTGTAACTATATACTGAGACATTTAAAACCTTTTTGTAAAATATGTATTTGTTAGGTTTTGGCCAACTTTGTCTGTTCTACACCATGCTCAATGCTTTCCACATATCCCAATTTTCAATTAACTTTCAAACTAAATTCTAAATCTCTAATTATATGAACAATAGCAAAAAATATAAAGTAAACCTTTGGCAAAAACTTGACAATTTTGTTTTAATTAATGTTTGATTCTGGTAGGCAAAAATCATAGTTTTCTTATGTCATATTTTGCTGTCCCGTGCGTAACGGAAAACATGTATTTTTCGTGTTTCCTTTGTAATTGTAGGAGATAAAGTATTGAAACTTTTGCCCCAAAGTAGAATTATTATTATTAGCCTGTTAGTGGCACTTATTAAATTGTTATATTATCCTCCTTATTTATTTCATGAGGTATAAAAATGATGTCCCGTGCGTAGTCCCGTGCGTAACGTTACGCACGGGACATTTACAGATTTATGCAAGGAAGTGAATAAAATTAAGCTATTAAGATTTCAACACGTGTTTATTGTTATTGAGGTTAAATAATAAAGAATAAACTTTTATATTAACTCAAAGAAACATGAATTTGCTCAGAGAAACTACACCAAACATAACTAAACATCACTACTTATAAAGTTTATGTCAAGTTACATAGAAACATATACACGAGGCTTAGAAACATATTACTGTATTATGATAAATTACCCTATTTTTCATTAGAAAGGTAGGTGTCTAAGGTGGTTTGACAGTCTCGTAGGGGGTCGCTTCAAAACTCTTTAGTTCTTTTCAAAAACGCCTGTTGGTTCTGGAAATTTATAATACATTCTTTCACCCTTTATCAACAAATTAGGTGCTGGAAGTATAGGGTATATTTAAAACTTGCTCAAATGAGACATAAAATTTGTTCTTTTCATCAAAGCAAAACTTCGTACAACTGTTGCCCATGCATTTTAGAATTGTTACCCTAATGTCCCCATCATCTTCATCACTTTCAGACACACATATATGCCGACATTTAATCCTAACTGGTATTTCTGGAAGAACCACAATCAAATTTCACTAGGAGAAATATACCTGCTCTAATATTGCCCACTCTGAGCTCAAGAATTGGAGGGTTGGCATATCATTATGAAAATAGTCTTCAAAGTTGTGTTCTGAATTAAAGTCCTCTCTTAACTTGAATATATCATTCTGTACACTGGCACTCTTTTCGTTTTCCTTGAACCAGTCTGACTTGAATTACCTTGTTCTTCACATTTTAGAATGTTTTCCTCTTCTAAATGGCCAACAACAAATGCGGAATGAGTTTCGCAAAATTAACGTGAGAGGAAAAGAGTTTGTCTTTTAACTTGCCTATAACGCTGCATTCTCACTATTTTTCAGTCTCACCTTACCCTTATGTTTAAGTCTAAGTGTTCTACCCTTTTCAGCGCCACTCATTGCTTTTATTGATCGATTCAGTTCATCATTGACAATATTATTTGCAACAGAATTACTTGCTTGTGAATCCATATAACTTATTAAAGAAAAGAAAAAAACATACTAAAGCAAATCTTCACAGTGAAGTAACATCATACCAAATAACCAAAAACCAACTGTTTCCCTCCAATTCACTTTCCTGCATTTCACCTGACAATGCAGGTCACAACATTTTTTTTATTTTTTTTTTATAGAGGGAGTTTGGCTACAGGCATATAAATTGAAGTACTCACCAACTACCTCTATAAAAATTGTTGCGGAAGTACCGCAGGATTCTCAAACATGGATATTTTAATAGAACACATGGTAGTCTTTAAGTGAAGTCTTGACCCGACTACAATAGGTCCCATAGTTTAGGAACTATGAACTTTTAAAGTTCATTTTTTCATGTTTTCGGCAGCCTGTAACTCCGAAAGGAAGCATTTGTGCACCCAGGTTGGTCTATACTTTTTATCTTATCTTGATGTGAGGAATCACCTCTCAAACGTTGTCGGTGTTGTTTTGAAACACCCTGTATATATATATCCTGTCAAGGAAACAAAACTGCAGTATTTACTGATCCATTCATGCCTGAATAACGTATGGGGTATTTATAACTTAACCTAATCTGCTGCCTTTCAACAGAAAGTCATTTCATGGATGACACGTGTATGTAATAACTTGTTACAAAGTTTTATCATTATTCTCATATCATTGTAACTGAAGGTTGGTTATTTAAACTTTTCTAGTTAGACGCAGAGAGAGAGAGAGAGACAGAGAGAGAAGTAAATGTAGGTATGCATTATTTGATAGATCAATATATCATGGATGACGCAATTTCAATGGGAAAAAGATTATTAGGGGCAAAGACTCCATTTTCCACCATTCTTATACACATATTATTATTTAATATATTTTTTTTTTTTCATCTATGATGCTATAATTTTCATTTCAACTTCTCGTGTTTTCACCCACACATAAGTCTTTCACTCAGTCTTATTGATTTGTTTGTTGCTGGTAGTATCAATTCCCTTTTTTACCAAATGAAGTGAGACACACATGGGTATCCAGGGAAAATTGACTCAATGACGCAAGAGAGTTATCTGCATTTAAAAGCAGCTCAATCTCAATGGAATTTATCGTATCTTCCTCTCTCCTTTCTCAGCAGTGGTTTTAATTAAATTATATATTTGTTTTATACGAAGGGTTTGCCGAAAGTTTTTTTTTTTTAGAGACTCTTTGAAAAATCAATTTATCTACATAAAACCTTTTACAATTTCTCAAAATAGTCCCTGCAATAGTCAAAACACTTTTGCATTTTTAAAAACTATGAGTCAAATATTTTTGAGATTTCGCTTTTTTTGCAATATCAGTTTCATTGTTATACGCTGTGATAACATCTTCACTTGTTTGAAAACGGCATCCTCAAAGTTTTTTCTTGAGTTTTGGGAAGAAGGGAAAGTCATACGGAGCTAAATCTGAAGAATAAACCGGGTACGGTAGAATACGGACTCCACTTCCCTGTAGAAACTCCAAAATTTTCGCAGCTGTATGTGTGGCTGTGCATTGTCATGATGAAGAAAGTGAGACAGGTAAGATTTTCTGTAGGCAGATCTCTAAGCCTCAAGGGCACTAGGTAGGCAATAAGTAACGTATCTCTCTGCTGTTACTATACGTCGATCATTTAATTGTATAGTTGCTACATGGACGGTCTTAGAGAAAAAAGAGGTACCACCATAACTTTACCGCGCTCTGTGTTCGTTTAACTATGAAGGTGAAGATTTATTTTGAAAACTCCTTACTGTCGACTGCTGTTTTATTTCGGGGCCATAGTTGTAAATTCATGTCTCGTCACCTGTGATGATATTATGAACGTCTGGACTTTCTTTGCTCTGCATATAACGGCACCACTACACGCGGTCTTTTTGTTTCTCAGACGTAAGCACATGTGGGACCTAGCGACTACAACGCTTGGAAAGGCTGAGGTGATATTTTATGATGGACTGGGCTGCAATTGACCCAATCTTCAAGGTTGACTGAATTTCCTCGTATGTAATGTGGCGATTCTCTTTCACAAGATTTCTTACTACTGCGACATTTTCATTCATAACTGCGGTACTAGGGCGCCTAGAGCGAGGTTCATTTGTCAAGCTTTGTCGGCAACGTTTAAATTCCGCAAACCAATTAAAAACGTTGGCGTGTGAATGGGCAGTCTCCGAAACACTTTGGCACAAAAATCACGTCGCTCGAGTTCTGTTATTGTTGGCTGTCAAAGTAACCTATACTTCCAGTCCTCTGATTTTCAAAGAAACAAACCTGCAGCCTTGCAGTTAAGCCTCTTACCTTTAGAGGGCATAAGCTTTTAAACATAATACATTTTAATACAGCAACGCTATTTGGATTTTAGTAACTGAAAACTTTTGGCATACTCCTTGTATTATTATTTAGCTCAATCCATTGTAAATCCTACAAATTCACTACTCCCTTTCCTAAGTCTTCCTTGTGGTTAAATATCAATTGATTTGTTAAAGATTAAGGTGAATATAAAGAATGTTAATCACCAAAAGATGGCAGCACATTTCTTCCTACTTTTCAACTGTATTTTGTAAGGAGCGATAACATTCACAATAATTCAATCACATTCAAGAGATGAATATTCGAACTTTATCATTAAATAAGTAAATAAATAAACTTGAAATGTATATGCAGAGTATAATTTGTGCATTTTTAAATTATTTTGTTTTTGTTCATTGTTAAGCGTGTTTCATTATTGGGAACATTTTTTTTGTAGAATGAAATTAAATGCTTACGACAATAGGCAAAACAATATATATATATATATATATATATATATATATATATATATATATATATATATATATATATATATATATATATATATTGGATAAAACTGGAATATTCGTCTCTTGAATTATTGAGAATGTTTTTGCTTCCTAGAAAATACAGAGGAAAAGTAGAGGAAATGTGCTTCTTCGTATTTCATAAATATTTCACTAATAAACCTGACAATATGGCATAATATAACTAATTTGTCTTTTAAAAATGTATAAGGGATATTTTATTTTTTGGAGTGATTTTTTTACGGACGATTTTCTATAAAAAAAAAAAACTTTCATTAATAACTATATAATGTTGCGTAAATTATTGCTTACGAATAAATTCACAATGGGGAGTTTACTTTTTGAGTGAGTTTCTTTTCAGACTACTTTCTTAAAAACGACTCAGACGATTTTGTTCTTATTCCATAAATAAATATTTCATTCATTTTCCTATAATATTACACTAATAACTTGCATGAGAATATCCACAAGGGGTAGTTTATTCTTGAAGTGTCTTTTTTTTTATGAAATACGAATTCGCGTTTTTTTTATTTTACATACGAATATTTTATGTATACATACGGCATAAGTCATTTTCTTATTGAAAAATGTATAAGGAATAGTTTATTTTTGGAGTGTGGGTAAAATTTGCCAAAAGCCGCCTTGTAATTTTGTCCATATTTCACAAGAAAACTGTTTCATTAATAACTACCGGTAGGGCACAACATGATTTAGTTTGAGGAATGGAGCGAGAAAGTTTAGTGCGGTTGTCCGTACCTTTGATTTAATTTTTTTTAATAGATAGCTAGAGTGGTTATCTCTGCTCAGTTCGTTAATGTAGTCATTAACGGATAACGGTTACTTTAACGGTGACTATATCCCGTAGCCCATACTGTTGGTGAAGTTTTGAATTCGGTTTCTTGCGATAGACAGCTAGAGAAATTAAGTCAGCTAAGTTCATTAATGGAGTTAATCCATTAATATATTAACGGGTAACGACCCCTTTAACGGTGACTATATACCAGTGTTGGGCAAAATCAATTGAAATCAATTGCAATTGATCAATCAATTGAAAGTAATTGCTCTGAAAATCAATTGCAATTGATTTCAATTGCAATTGATTTCAATTTGTAATTGACAATTAATTTCAATTGCAATTGAATTCAATCATAAAATTTGCAATTAATTTTTCGTCAATTGTTAATTGTTAATTGGTCACCAGGCAATTGAAACTTTTAATTGTTAATTGTCAATCGCAAAGAGTGCAATTGAAACATTTAATTGTTAATTGCAATTGGCAATTGAAACTTGTAATTGTTAATTGTAATTGTTAATTGCAATTGAAATCAGCAATTAAAACTGAAGATAAGATATGTGTGTATTGTGTTGTCCACTTGTTACTGTTTTACATATTTCAAGAAAAGGTACTTATAAGAAATGCTGGATAACTACCATCCCTTCGCCCCCCCCCCCGCCCCCCCCGGGAAAGAAAACCGTGAAACTAAACATTTTTAAATATATTATGTTTATGATTCTATCCCCTTCGAAAGAACTCTATATGCCCGTCATGAATACAATAGAGATGGGAACGAGCGAGTTGGAGCGAGTTTTTTTTTTTAACTCGACTCGACTCGAGCAGACATCTTTGAGCTCGACTCGAGAACTCGGCTCGAAAAATTTCCCCCAACTCGACTCAATTCCGATCAAGTTTCCAGTCGAGTCGAGCCAAAACGAGCCAATTCGTGCTAAATCCTTTGTGTAGTTCCAAGTACTACTCTCTTCAAGTATCCTACAAAGACAATATAATTATCTATGATACTACTACTACTACTATAACTAATTATTATTATAACACCGTGTATAAACATGGAATATAGGCGGTTTGAATCTGAATACTAAAAATTAGTTGACTGTCGATATCGGTCGTCAAGAAATCTTCAGGAGGCAAGGATATCGGTCACAAGGTTCTAGGTTTGTGTTCAGGAGGAGCAAGTATTCGGGCTCGAGCCAAAAATTATTAAAAGTTATAGGACTCCAGCCAAACACGTTGAAAACTGCTCGACCCGGGTTTAGGGTTGTCAACGACCCAAGCGGCTCGCTCAAAGCTCATTCACTTATCGAGCCGAACCCAGAAGTGAGCCGAGCCAACAGCTCATCCAACCGAGCCAGCTCAAGCCGATGGCTCACACGAGTCGAACCGAACCGAGCTGATTGCTTGCCCCAACCGAGCCGGATCGAGCCATCGGCTCAGTTAAGCTGACTCAAACCCAGCCTATGGACTCGTTTCAACGGAGCTGGTTCGAGTCATTGGCTCCAATCGAGCCGAGTCGATGACTCGTCCCCACCGAGCCGGCTCAAGCCCTTGGCTCAATTGAGGCCAGTCGATGGGTCATCCCAACCAAGCCAGCTCAAGCTCTACGCTCAGTTGAACCGAGCCGAGCCGGTCGACATCACTATCCTGGTTGGGCTTCTACTTTGGCTAAAAAATTGGACCGTGCAGTTCTCAGACTTGATGGTATGAACTACAGTATATACTTATATTGGCGCTCCCGGCGTCATTAACTTGTTCCCCCACCAACGAATTTCGACGTACATTGTTTTGCTTCTTTATTGCATGTTTTGTATCACTTTATGCACCTATTCCCACATTTTGTGCGTCACCGGAAGTGGGTCAAAATGGGCCTACAAATATGGTGGAACAAGTTATTGCTGTTCCGCCACCAATGAATTTCAAGGTCGTTTCCTTCACAACGTGTTGTGCCGTTTTGTGCGTCTACTTCCACATTTTGTGCGTCATCGGAAGTGGGTTAAAATGAGTCCCCAAGGTAGGACGAAAATGAATCACTGTTCCCTCAAAAACGAATTTCGAGGTCTTTTCTTTCACATCGTTTTGTGACATCGTTTTGTGACGCGTTTTGAGCGCGTATCTTCACTATAAGATGGTCAAAATGGGCCTCAAAGGTGGGACGGAAATGACCCATTGCTCCGCCACTACCGAATTTCGAGGTCCTTCCTTTCGTAACGACTAGTGAATTTTCGTGCCGTTTCTTGCCCCTATTTCCACGTTTTGTGCGTCACCAGAAGTGGGTCAAAATGGGCTTCCAAGATGGGACGAAAAAGCCCAAGAGTTCCGTCACTATCGAATTTCGAGGTCGTTAATTTCACATCGCGTACCCTTTTGTGCGCCTATTTCGACGTTTAGTGCGTCAGTGGAAGACAGTCAAAATGGGCCTCAAAGGAGGGACGGAAATGACCCACTGCTCCGCCACTACCGAATTTCGAGGTCCTTCCTTTCGTATCGACTAGTGAATTTTTGTGCCGTTTCGTGCCCCTATTTCCACGTTTTTTGCGTAACCGGAAGTTGGTCAAAATGGGCCTCCAAAGTGTGACGAAAATGACCCATTGTTCCGCCACTATCGAATTTCTAGATCGTTACTTTCGCATCGTTTAATGCCTTTTTCTAAAGTTTTCTGCACCTATTTCTCGTTTTGTGCATCACCCGTGGTGAGTTAAACCGTTAAACGGGCCTTTAAATTGGGAGTTAAGTGGCTCACTTTTCCGCCACTATCGAATTTTGGGGTCGGTTCTTTGCATCGTTTATTGCCTGTTTTGTATGTTTTGTGCGTCACCGGAAATGGGTCAAAATGGACCTACGAATATAACGAAACAAGTTAATGCTGTTCCGCCACCAACGAATTTGGAGGACGTTTCCTTCACATCGTTTAGTGTGTATTTTGTACCGTTCTGTTCGCCTACTTCCACGTTTTGAGCATCACCAGAAATGCGTCAAAATGGTCCATCAAGGTGTGAGGAAAAAGAGCCTTTGTTCCGTCACTATCGAATTTGGAAGTCGTTTCTTTCACATCGTATAGTGCCTGTTTTGTACCGTTTTGTGCTCCTACTTCCACTTTAGTGCGACAACGAAAATGGGTCAAAATGGCCTACAAGTATAGCGGAATAACTTAATGCTGTTCCGTCACCATCGGATGTCGAGGTCGTTTCCTTCACATTTTAATGCATGATTTGTGTCGCTTTGTGCATCAGTGGAAGTGGGTCAAAATGGGCCTTGAAGGTGGGATGAATATGTCGTTTACTGCCATATTTGTAGGTCTTCTTTGACCCACTTTCGTTGGCGCACAAAACGTGAAAATATGCGCAGAAACGATACCAAACATGTACTAAGCAATGTGGAAAACGCGACCTCGAAATTCGATACTGGTGGGAGAGTGGGTCATTTTTCTTCCCACATTGAATGCCCATTTTGACCCACTACCATTGATTCACAAAACATGCAAATAGGCTTACAAAACGGTAGTAAACACGCACAAGACGATGTGAAGGAAACGACCTTGAAATCGTTCCTGACGGAACAGCATTAACTTGTTCCGCCATATTTGTAGGATAGCATTGACCCATTTCCGGTGACGCACAAAACGAGGAAATAGGCGCACAAAACGACACAAAAATGGAAATTTAGCTTAATTCCATGGAAATTTTAAGTTTGTAAGCTTAATTATATGGAAAATTTTATACATTTTTTCTTTTACATTGGTCTATTTTACGTTGATTTGGGACTCAAATTTTATTCTTTTTTTCCATTGAAAAGTATCTATAATTCAACAAGGAAATAATTATCAATGATAAATATAATAATTATCTATATAATTGAATTCATTGTAATTTGGTCCATGACAAACACTTTACCATTTCGTACTAGCTGTTATGCCCATTCTTCGCACGGATCAGATAAAATATCAATGTAAACAAACTGAACAACGGGAGAACAATTAAGAAACATTTCTAAAATTGGATATATTTTGTGTGAATATATATACAACAACGTACATGTGTTTTCATTGATAAGGTCGATGGGGGCTGAATCTGAACGTAAACACCATCGAGGGTGTCACTTGAGCAACCCCGATAAATATGTATTCGACACAAATATTGTTCATTTTCTATTACTTTTACATGTCCCGGTGAACGCCCCCTCCGACCCCCTTGGTTCGAATTGTAAAGAAAAAAATCTCCTCTAGCCCCAGCCGATACCGCGAAAACTATAAATGTGACACTAATAACTGCCATTTTCTACTACCTTTTACATATCCCGGTAAAAGCCCCTATGACCATGTGGTTCCAATTTTGAAAACACAACGCCTTTGGACCGCAGCCGATGGGGGCTGTATTTGGAAGTCAACGCCTGTGGAAGTATTACCATTCATCTCAGCGATAGCGAAAACTATGGATTTGACACTAATATCGGTAATTTTCCATTATCTTTACATGTCTCGTGATTCCCTTTAAAATGCCCCCGTTCCTTAGCTGTTGGGGGATAAATGTGAAAATAAACGCGGTTTTGAGACTCACCATTGAGCTCAGTGACCCCGAAAACTATGGATTTGACATTAATATCGGTCATTTTCGATTATTTTTACATGTCTCGGAACTCCCCCTCTGGTGAACCAAGGCCCGCATACAACGGTGGATGAATTTGAAAGTCATTGCTAATGGTAGTGTCACCATTGATTTCAGCAACCACGAAAACTATGGATTTGACACTAATATCCGTCATTTTGGATTTCTTTTACGTTTTGGTATCCCTCCCCTCTCCCCGTTGACCCCGACCCGCAGTCCAATAGGGTGTATTTGGAAGTTAATGCGATCGGAGTTTCACCACTGATCTCAGCGACCGCGAAAACTATGAAATCGACACTAATATCGGTCATTTTCTACTACTTTTACATGTCCCGGTAAACGCCCCCCTGAAACCCCCTGGTTCGAATTTTGTTGAAAACGCTTTGCCTTGGTGTGGGACCTGGACCAAGGTATCTTTGACCAAAATTTGGTAACTCTCGGTCGACTTTTCTGGTCCCCAGGCCGGTCCCGGTAAACGTCCCCTGGAGACCCCCTAGTAAGGAATTTTAAAAAAAACTCTTCGTCTTGGTCTGGGGCCTAGACCAAGCTACCCGTGACCAAATTTTGAAAAGTTTCGGTCCACTCGTCTCGTCCACAGGCCGCACAAAGATAGACAGACAGACACACGAACAAACTCTATTTTATTTATATTAGAAAGGTCAGATCCGCCGTTATAGTATTAGTGCGGTGCTTGAGAGATTGATCGTAGAAATTCAAACTCCGATGAGTGATAATTTCATAGGCTTGTTTTATTACAAGTTTAAACTCTTTAGTCAGTAGAGAAGAGGGCGTGAATCATGGGTCAGAGTTGATGACAATGGGTTTTGGTGGGTCTGTGGGTCACAGTGGGTAAGAGTGGTTTATGGTGGGTGGTGGGTCAGAGTTTGTCACGGTGGGTCGTGGGTCACGACGGGTGGTGAGTCAATTGGTCGTGGCTAAAGTTTTCATTGCCCCACGCCCTCTCTGAACTACAGTGTTGAAAATTAATCAGTGAAAATCAATTGCAATTGATCAATCAATTGAAAGTAATTGCTGTGGAAATCAATTGCAATTGAATCAATTGCCAATTAATTTCAATTGCAATTGAATTACAGAATTCAATTGCAATTACTTTCCCCTGCAATTACTTTCAATCAATTGATCAATTGCAATTGATTCTCCTTTTTCAATGGCCAACTGCAATTAACAATTAACCATTACTTATTTCAATTGTTAATTGCAATTAACAATTAAATTTACAGATTAAGTGTTAATTGTTAATTCAATTGAAATTTGCCCAACACTGCTATATACATCCTATAGCCCATAGGCGAAGTTTGGAATTCTATTTCTTCCGATAGACAGCTAGAAAAATTACGTCAGCTAAGTTCATTAATGGAGTTAATCTATTAATATATTAACGGGTAACGCCCACTTTAACGGTGATTATCTACATCCTATAGCCCATACAGTAGGCGAAGTTTTGAATTCTGTTTTCTGCGATAGACAGTTAGAGAAATTACGTCAGCTAAGTTCATTAATGGAGTTAATCTATTAATATATTAACGGGTAACGCCCACTTTAACGGTGATTATCTACATCCTATAGCCCATACAGTAGGCGAAGTTTTGAATTCTGTTTTCTGCGATAGACAGGTAGAGAAATTAAGTCAGCTAAGTTCATTAATGGAGTTAATCCATTAATATATTAACGGGTAACGACCACTTTAACGGTGACTATATACATCCTATAGCCCATAGGCGAAGTTTGGAATTCTATTTCTTCCGATAGACAGCTAGAAAAATTACGTCAGCTAAGTTCATTAATGGAGTTAATCTATTAATATATTAACGGGTAACGCCCACTTTAACGGTGATTATCTACATCCTATAGCCCATACAGTAGGCGAAGTTTTGAATTCTGTTTTCTGCGATAGACAGTTAGAGAAATTACGTCAGCTAAGTTCATTAATGGAGTTAATCTATTAATATATTAACGGGTAACGCCCACTTTAACGGTGATTATCTACATCCTATAGCCCATACAGTAGGCGAAGTTTTGAATTCTGTTTTCTGCGATAGACAGGTAGAGAAATTACGTCAGCTAAGTTCGTTAATGGAGTTAATCTATTAATATATTAACGGGCAACGCCCACTTTAACGGTGATTATCTACATCCTATAGCTCGTACAGTAGGCGAAGTTTTGAATTCTGTTTTCTGCGATAGACAGCTAGAGAAATTAAGTCAGCTAAGTTCGTTAATGGAGTTAATCCATTAATATATTAATGGGTAACTACGTCAGCTAAGTTCGTTAATGGAGTTAATCCGTTAATATATTAAAGGATAACGGCCACTTTAACGGAGACTGTCTACATCCCATAAAATACATGTAAGGAAATTTTTGAACTCTATTTCATTGCAATAGATAACAAGATTGATTATGTCGATCACATGTCTTAATTGGGTCAATCCCATCTACATCTTAAAAGATTCATGGACATATTCTGAGTGATTCTCTTTACTGTGTATACCAGAGTTTATTTTCTTAGCTTTCCCCTTTCTTTGTTAAATAGAGGGACATTTTTACTTAATTGTTTTTAATCTTAATAGGAGATTGGCTTCTAGTAAAGTCAGGGCCGTAACTTGTGAGGGCAAGAGGGGCAACCGCTCCCCCCTTCCCAGGGAAGATCCCAGCCGTTCGAGGGGGCCTACTTTAAAACAAAATTTTCTTACTCCATATACGATACGAACATGAAATTATAAATGAAGCATCAAACAGATTTTCATTACATTACATAAACAAAACAGCACACAAAAGGTAAATAAAACAAAATTGAGTCGGGGGCACATTTCAATAAAAAAAAATGTACTATTAGGGGCCCTAGAAATAATATTTATTCGTATGCCTTTGAGATTTGTTAATATTATTCCCTTAATTTGTCATGTATGGAACGGGCCCAGGGGCGTAACTAATGACCCCGCAGACTTTGCCGTGCGGGAAGGCTCACAGGCTCCGGGGTTCATAGAGTAAGAGAAAGGTGGAAAGAGGGGCCCAAGAATTAGAAAAGCAAGTTTTTCTAGGAGGCCCAAATAGCGTATTAATGCTTGCCTCCCTCCAGAAAAAATCTAACGGCGCTGAGTAAAGGGGAAAAATACCCCCAATGCTCTTCTACTCTTTTCTCTCCTTGTTTTTCCCTGTTCGTTTACCTTGGACGAACCAAAGACTAAAAGCAGCTAACTGTAACGTAGAGATAGCGAGATTCAAAGAGGGAAAAGTGACGCTTATTTTTGTGTGTGTGTGTGTGTTTATCTTTGACTAGTATGATCCTGTGTTCATAGAGCAAGAGCGTAAGTGTTGTTTACATTCAGTAAACAAGACCTACTGAGAAAAGCCGCTGGTCACATAAAGTCATTGCGCGCCGGATGTTGGAGAGCAATATTCAGAAGAGCTGAACGTAAACCAACAATTCTCAACTTTAATGTTGCAGAGTTAATACGACGAAGTGCGCAGTGCTTCCCTTTTAATACGGTTGCCAGTCGAGGAAGCAGAGCACAGACTTCCATACACCTTAAAATATGTATTTTGATTGCCTAGTATTTTAGTGAAGTCAAATAAAGTCTCTGGTGTGGTCGACGGCGCAATCCTTCTTTGGAAGCACAAAACTTTCTGTGTAGCAATTTAGAACGTAAAAAACCCAAAATCGATGGCGTTGAAAATCCATAAGCTGATCACGCTCAAGCCATTAGAACGAGCACGTTTTAGATTGTCGTGCCATGAAGTTGACAGTTTTAAAACTTTTGAAATCAAATTACAACTTATTGTTTTCAGTTTGGTATTACTTTGGGTTTCTGGTTTTATGATGGATGGATATATACCGGTAACGTGTATATTGGTTTTCTCGGAACTCATCTGACTTTGTCACTGCACTAAAAATTACCTTATTCTCTGCATTTATTAGTGCTTGTGACGTACCTCTGGATGACCGCAATGTCTGACAAATCTCGTATATGCCTCATTGGTGTTTTGAAAAATACTTGGAAATGATGTGTCTATGACATTTTCTTAATGTAATGAGGGCTGCGTGGCTCAGTGGTAGAGCGCGAGAGATTCCTGGTTCAATTCCAGGCCACATGAATTTGTGATGGAGAACATGGGATCCATGAATTTTTTAGAATTTGGTAGCCACTGTATAGGATATGACTTCTTAACCCTAGGAACACGAAGATATTTTTGGGTTACACTGAAAATCAAGGGGTGTGGACGTCAGAGCCCCCCTAGTGTTCTTAGGGTTAAGTTAATATTCTTGTGTTATTAGTTTGTCTTGGACCTACCCTGTTCGTGAGGGTTATTTCGCCAATGAACTTAACTCCCTTAGTCTTTCTGATGGTACACCGTGCTCGTGGGTTTTCTCGGGGTTCTCCCGTTTCCTCCCACTTTCTTCATTCCACCATTTCATTCATTTCTCATAATCACCGTCTCCTTTAGCCTAACCGGCATAGCTGTGGGATGTGAAACTGAGAGATTTCATTTCTTTCTGATGGAAGCCTAATTTCCAAGAAAAAGCCATAATTGTCACAGGATCAATGCATGTGACTTGGTCCTGCTAAACGAGGCCAGCACTGGAATCCAACGTCTTTGTGTTGTTCAGAATTTCTGAGTAGACTTCTCATCACGTACGTCTTTTTTCTACAACAGATGGTTAAGTTTAGAACTGGGTCAAGTATATGTTGTGCGTATTTTTAAAACACGCAAAAGGAACCAACTAATTTACGTAGTATTCTGATAACATCCGCTGTTTCCAACAGTGCATACATACGATGACTTTTGTAACCTCCCATCTGGTTCTTATACTTCCGTTTCTTGCCACCTTTGGCTTTGTATTTCCTTGTTTATTGTCCACTTCCGCATTATGTTATCCGTCAGCTGTTTTCCATCGTCTTTATCCCTTTTTCCTTCTTTATTTATAGAGCTTCATGTTGGAAGAAAGAAATTCAATCTTCATTGTATATACATCTTTTTCTTCGCCATGGCAACTTGCTGTTTAGTCTGATTTTTCAACCACGACGACGCGACGCAAGGACATACGATGTCGTTTTCGATCCCTCGTCTCTCCAGACAAATCAGATGCTCAGCGGCTGATATGGAGTTTTCAAGTAATTCGTGGAATTGTATCTTTTCGCATAAATATTATTTCGAGAAACAGTTGATTTGATTTGATTTGATTTGATTTATAGTTTATCGTCCCTTTTCAGCAGTGAGGCTATATGAGACGGGACCTACTGATTAACATGAAATCGGAACCACATAAGCTCCTACCGGAAATCGAACCCGGGTCTCCCACGCCAGAGCTCTCGAGAAACTGTTATCACATTAGATTTTCATATCTTTATTTAAAAAAAAATGGAAGGAAAAGAAAAAATAACTAGTTAAGCAGTGGTAAATATAGCCAGGGGGCCGAGCCACTACACGTTTTTGGGTGACAAAAATTAAGCTATTATTTATATATTTTTCAAAGTTTATAGTAAACTCATAGTTTTTGAAAGTTTAGATATTCCTATCATAGTCTGGGTTCTGGTTGCCACCCCCAGTTTTCACCTTCTAGATCCGCCCCTGTAGTTAAGCTTTGAAGAATTAATCTTTCAGTTCATTATTCCAATTAGTATAAGTCTTACACAGCTTTGACCAGAGTAAATAGAAGTTGTACTACGAGTAATGTGTCAAGCCATTCTCCAATCGAGAATGGAATGGCCAATAAAGAACAGTGAAACAGACTATTAGCCAATCAAGTTGTCCGAAATAACTCCCAGACACGCCCAAAATGGCTGGTATGTCATTAAAATATGTATTTGTTTAGGATTGGTTGTCTGTGGCAATACAAATTGTAACAGGGCCTAATAATAGCTACTTGTAAAATAATATGAAAGTATCAAATACGTATTATGAACGAAATTCTGTTCCTGTTTCTAGCTTTATTGCAGATTTTGCTGGTGGAGAAGCGGAGAGGGATATTCAACCTTATGAGTGGAGTTTCACGTTTTTCGTTAGTATATTATTGTTGATTCGGAATCGGAAAAATGCAAATTTGCCTACCCCTGCAGGGAGGGGTAAGAATAACCTTTAGTTGTGAACTATTTTTCCTCTATGATTCAGCTAAAATGCATTTTAGGGTGAAAATGTAAAGAGCTCTTGTGATGCAACGCATAAAGAGGCAGCCAGAAGAAGAATGTGGAAGCTGGTGTTGTTGATCTAAGAGTGATGAATATGAATCTAGTTTGCGAAGATGAAAACTCATTCGTTGACACGTGGGGTTTGATCTTTGTTAAGGGTAGTAGTCGATACACTGTGTGTGTTTTACTTTATTCTTGCCAGAAAGCCAATATACACGAGGAAAGTCAAGAAAGTAGTTTTCACGCATCCGATAGGTAGATGAAATAGTTTGCTGAATGAGATTAGCAGAACGATAGTATTTGCTGAAAACAATGATTGGAATCTTAAAATCACTTATCTTTTTTAATGTTAAATTGGGACGGGTTGAGAAATTGAGTAAGCTAGGTGGATTGAGTAAAGAAGTGGCACTGGTAAGAAAATGGATGTGTTTCTCAGCATCTTCTCTGCCATCTTATTGAAGATAAACTTCATGTCTGTCATGTGTTCATATTCGCAGGTACAGAGCAATACTGATGAAAACCATTTGATTATTTCTGTTGTGGCAAATTTGTTAGTAGAAGTAATGAGGCGGTTGATATCGGTGCCATTGGCTGGTTTCTCAGTTGAAGGATTTGTATCAAATTTGGCGTCTGTGATTGGTTGGTTAGGTTCTTCAGCCTGTGTATCGTGATTAGTTCTCGACTGACTCTGCAAAGGGTCGGATTTTTGAGTGACATAATCTCTAAGGACGGATAGCTGTGAAGAGCATTTGAGGACAGTTCTAAATACCCCTGTGATGTCGTGTAAGTTTGCAGGTAGCGCTAAAGTTTTTGTTAATATGTACGGAACAGAGTTCTCGATGGCTTTGCCTGCATCGGCTACACATCATGTCTCGGTCGCATTTTCTGATTTAGATCATCGTAGAGATAGCGGTTGTCACACAGTTTGTGTAGGGTTGCGTTCCGTGATTCCTCTGCTGGGTAATGTGTTCTCTGAAGTATGGCACAATCAGTAATGAGAGTGCAAATTTGAGTGGCACTATGAGAAAAAAAATATAAGGAGATTCAATAGACCTTTTTTGAAAGTAAATCTTTCTCAAACTGGGAAGAAGGGGGAAAGTAGCCTGCTACCATCTTTGAACGTACCTTTAAGTATTTTTTCCTCCTTGATTACTTTTTTATTACATTTAACTATTGAAAAATGGTACAGCTGTTGTAAAGCAATTTTGCACCGGAAACATTAGTAATAAAAATTTTCGGAAGGACGGCGATTAGAACCTATGGTTTTTTAAAGGTATTAGCGAGTATTCCTCTGGTGACTAATTAAAAACAAGCACTAGGGTGACTAACTGAAAACAAGCACTAGAAAACTATCAGGATTCGTACTCTAATAAATGTCACCACCTGCACTATAGGGTGTTAAATTTTCAGGTGATTTGCCGATTTAAAACCTAATTTTATTAACTTCAAACAGTTTTTTCTATTATTTTTCGTGCATTATCAGAAGAAAGAACTTAATCTGTCGTCCTGTTGACAAATAATGTCATAGTTTGATCATTGTCACCAGAAGTGAAGAGAACTTTGCCCTTATTTAGCTGTTCTGTAAAACTTTGACCTTTTTACTCCAAACTTGTATATTTTAAATTTTATCCTACATACTTTAAAATAAGTATGTCATCTTGTATATGCTTTCTGTGTCATTGGTGAATGAACAATTTTAATCTCATGATCAGTAAAGAAATGCAAGTGCCTTGATGAAAGAAATAGGATGATGGATGCACTTACCAGTATAGCGGAGAGTTAAAAAAAAAGGAGGAGGGGACATTAAATATCGCCTCCGATGTTTTGAAGTTCAAGAAAATGTCTCATTAAACAACACAATTTTAAATAGACTCAAAGCTTTTATTTTCTGGAGTAGGCATCGCGTACGGTATATGGATAAAGCATTTGTCATCCCCAATCAAGAATTCTGAGCAACTTTATAAGCAAGGTTCGTACAAAAGTTAGGACTAACATAATGGTACAGAATAGTCGTTTCCAACTGGTAGCACTGAGACGTCACCGCTTGGTACTCATATTCTCATCAAACTACACAGACAGAGCAAGGAACAGTTAGGAGAGTTTGTTTTGACATAGTGAAGTTGATGTCTTTCAGATCCATGCACGGGCGTCTCTAGCGGGGAGACAAGAGGGACGGGTCCTCCCAATATTTTGAAGTACAAAACATTCAATAGTTTATTCTATTTTAGTTTATTCGCTAACAGAGTAACATATAAATAATAATTATATCTATTTGGAATATAATAATTATTATATTCCAGGCTGTGAAACGATTATAACAGAGATCTTGATATACCTCAGAGGGTCTGTGAAGGTAAGCATAAAAGTAACAAATGGAATCGAAGATAATAAACAAGTTGGGCTGGGTAGTACCATTTAAATCATTTCTGTGATGCTCCCCCCAATTTTTCATGCTAGAGACGCCAATGGATCCATGACAATTCATACATTACCAACACTGGTTTTATTCCATTCCTCTATTTCCTTTAATTTTGTACGCCTGTTATCTCTGTTCCTTCTCCGATCATAAGACTGCCGCGCATTGACCAGAAGCAGGATAGCCAACCCAATGCAAAGGGAGGCAGGAGTGGATGCGGAAAGAAAGACCTCTGTGTATCTCAATCACATGTTAGAGAGACCTTTGTCTAGCACGTGTTCGCGACACGATGCTTTGTTACAATGCTCATAATACATTACCTCGGCTTGACTGCCCGGTCCTTTGGTCAATTTACGGCTGGCCTAAGAATCTGTTCTTATGTTCTACATTGTCCAGTTAAAAATGACTGCTATGGAATAGTCTGATACAATGAGTTCAAAACAAAGGCCGAACATTATGGAAAATTTTCAGATTAACCACCAACCAGTATTTTATTTGCGAAAAATCTGTGAATCTTTGAATTAAAATATCGAAAATGCTCAATTTTGATTTATATATATTGCTTTGGACGAAATTTTCCTTTTGTAATCACTCTCCTCTCACCAAACTCTCGAAAAAAAATATTATTGTGTATTTAATGACTTTAGATTTCTGGAAACAATGTGTGCAGAATAAAGTGATTATAGTGGGAAAAAAAATGTAAGAAAAAATAAAATATTGTGATTGTTGTGATGTTGAGCTAATGGTAAGATCGGCTTCCAGTTTACAATCCAAATTAATAGATCAACTTGCAATAGTGAAAAAATATTATGAGGAGTGTAGACATGAGTTTTAAGAAGTGAAAGTTGTGAAATCCATTTCAAAAAAAAAATATATATATATAAAGTTGCTGTAATATAATTATAGTCAATAATAACTCTATGTAATAAGTATTAAAATTCAATAAATTTGAAAAAGAAAAGGAAAAAAAATTAGGAAGATTACAGTGGTATGGTCATGTTATGAGAAGACATTATGATTATATTGGAAAGAGAGTGCGGAGGATGTAAGCAGAAGGCACGAATGGAGGAGGAATTATAAAAAGATGGATAGATTATGTGGTTACAGTCTTAGAAGAACAGAGGTTAATAAAGGGTGATGTTTGGAACAAAGGAATATGTAAGCAAATCATCAAAAATGTTGAACACGTGTATACGGGGGAACCTGTGTTAAACAAGAATAATTTATGGTTGTGAGTCTGTAAATTAATGTATTGGATAGATGATAAGAAAACGCAAAAGATGCGTCCCTGTCATCATCACCAACTCAGTTAAATGGTATCTAATATCACAAGCTAAAACTCTAATTTTGCATTGCATTGACACAAACCGCTATGCAATGAGGACCATGGTGTGGTTTGCGAATAGTTATTTTATAAAATATTTAAATTTTGTTACATTTGTAATTAATTAAGTCTACAATAAATATAAATTTATCAAAGGAATATATATATATATACTTTGTGTGTTTTATACAACATATTACTTGTGTTTTATGAATGGGTTTCGCGATACACATAAGGAAAAGATCGTTTCCCAGTGGGAGAAAGTGTCCCATAATTATGCAGTGAATGCTAAAAGAAATGAATGTTAAATGCAAGTGAATTATTATTATTATTATGAGGGAACTGGTGAATGATAATACAGGATTAGAACAAGTGGAAGAATCTCTACAAAACCTTAGACAATATAGTATATTGTCCACCCCACAGTTGCGCTCTCATGGGATCAAAACAGGGGCTCCCTGCACCAAAAATGATCTCCTCAGCACTGAGTCACCATGTCGCCATTACTTTTCCGTTATTTATCCAGTGTGCTGCTCAAAAATTACTGTATCGGTACTCAAGGATTTCCGAAGAATATACAGTATCTAGCCAAAACTATCCCAGTCAATCATATTGACAAACACTTTTTCTTTTTTGTGGAACGGAATATATCATATTTCGAAAAATATGTCGATTTCCAGAACCTTTTTCAGGGCTGCCAGTAGAAGTAAAAGGTGATCATTCGTTAGAAAATTCAAGGAAGGTAATTGCGGATTTATTTGAATACAGAAGTAATGAACATCGATCTAGAACCAGAAATTACATGGTAACCAATGTGCTGCCCATATATCATCTAGATAAAAAAAAAAAAAAAAAAAACTGTCTGGCCAGCCATGGCCCTTCACATGTTGTAAAACTTGGAAAGTTTTAAATATATATGATGGACCATTTATTAGGAAACACCTTTTTAAATTTGAAACTAATAAACTAATAAAAATAAAATAACCCTGAATTTCATATGAAACTAATATCGACTGGGGCAGAAATCGTTTGGCATAATCTGTTATATCACCAGATCAACAGTATTACCAATCCAATGTAAAGTTGGGGGCGCGGTGGCTCAGTGGTAGATCGTTCACTTCTGGTGCTTGGGGTCCCTGGTTCGATCCCAACTCGCGCCATGTGAACTTTGTGGTGGACAAACACCGTGTTCGTCGGGTTTTCTCGGGGTTCTCCCGTTTCCTTCCACTTCCTTCATTCCACCATTTCACTCATCTCTCATCATCATCTCCTTTATTCTAACTGGCATAAGCGTGGGACGTAAAACTTAAAGATTTCATTTCATTTTCCCAATGTAAAGTTGGTACTAAGTCGGATTATATTATATTTCAAATCTACATGTTAAACGAAAGCTAGCAATACAACTTACAGTATCACAAAAATCCAAATTTTGGACAGCACTCCCAATAGTAATAATGCAACTGAAATGGGCGGGATAATGCACATCCTAAATACTTTGGTATCGACAATGTGATCATTTTACGCTGCATATCGCTTTAATGGAAATAAAGTTACACGGGATTGGAAATGTATTTGTTTTTTTTTTTTTAAAAAAAAGGCTTTATTTCGAAAAATAAATACATAGGTAAGTATTACATTATAGAACTTATATGGTTTCCAATAGATGTAATATCTCATATCGAAAATAGTATACGAAAATTGATATAATGTTCTGTATAGCAATTTGGTCACTACTTTAAAAAAAAAATGTCACTTTGATTACGTAGCTTATCATAAAGCAAGGGGTAGGAGGTTCGAAATTTAAACCCAAAATAAGAGTTTTTTCGTCATCACATTTTCTTTGAATTGGTATTCTATGGGGCTAATTATTATTATACCACGCTTATGTCTGTTATTAAAGTAAAGGAGATGGATAATTAATGAAAGTGAATGATTGTTGAAAAAACTGTTATATTCTCCCTCCAGGGATCAAACCCGGGACCATTTGCACCAAAGACAATCACGCTACTGACTAGACCAGCGGGGAGAGCTAAGAGGGGAAAGTGGTTTATATTTTTCCATCTAACTATTCTCCCCTGCAAATAATGGACATTTCAACAAAGCTAAATCAAATTTATTAAGTGTATCTGCTGTCCTTGTGTTGTAAGCAGTTTTTGTAAAATTACTCTTTTTTTTTTTTTTTTTATTTAAGTATGTGAAGACAAGGCCAAGCCCTATAAAGTTTTTCAAGTGAAATTCCAGTAAACTTTGAGCTGACGTTTCTTTCTATGTCGTGGTTTGTTACTAAGTTGGAATGCTTAGGATACGTCACAGCAGACACTTGATAACCTTTCGGTTGATAGTAGACTGGGAGATTGTACTAAATAGCACCGCAGAATCGCGATCTTAATTGAGGTTATAAAAGTATATATATGTATGCCGATGGTATTAATAAGATTAAGTGGATGATATATGTGGCAAATTAGTCAACTAGTTTTAATAAACACAGAACATTACTTGCATATTTTTTTTAATAGACAAAAGTTTAAAATGCAATGAACTAAACTGTGGTAAGGAAATTAATAAATAGATTCCTAACTCGTGCATTAGACAGAAGTTCAATATTAGTTTTAATACAATTGTGCTCCAGAGTTTTGAACAGTGTAGCATACACCTATTGAAAATGGAAACTAAAAAGACAAACATTGTGACACTCCAGACTTCTTGCACTTACCGTTTTATTTGTGTTTCCGATAGTATTTGGTTTGTTGGAAAAATAATCTAAGTTGAGCTGTCCCAGATGTTTGAAAATGCATAACTGTTCGTTCGTGGTCTACGTATTACGGGAGTTCATGACATAACCACATCGTTTCGCAGCACCACCTGTCCTACGTATGTCTAAAGAGCAGTGTCAAAATGGCCGCACTAGTGGAGATATGGACAAAAGTGGATGTTCGTTGTGTGAATCATTGCCAAATCACCATATTCACTGAAGTGTGTTGAACATGGGTGCCGAAATTGCTGTCCGAAGAACAAAATCTACGAGAATGGGCATAGATCTGATCCATCTCCAAGCGTTATCATGTGGAAGAAAATGAGTTCTTGAAACATAATCACAGGCGATGAGACAATGGTTCAACTTTTGCCGCTCCTCATTCATAATGGAATCATCATCATTACCTCCTTCCAAGAAGTTGAAGAATACTGCATCCCAGCGCAAAATCAAGCTTACAACCTTCTGGGACCTTAGAGATGCCTGCTCATTGACTTTTTGGAACGTAACGAATCACCCTTACCACATTACGCAATGCCATTCGAAAGAAGCAACAGGGACTACTGTCGGATGGTGTTATTCTTTTGCACAACAATGTTCGTCCACACGCGGCAAACAACACTAAGAACTGGCTGTGTTTTTACGGCTGGCAGATACTGGACCATCCACCCTACAGTCCCGACTAAGCCCATTGCGTCTTCCATTTCTTTGGTTACCCTGAAGCGCCACTTTGAAGAAACTGAAACACCTACAAACAGAACAGGAAGTGCGTGATGTTCCGAAAACATGACTCAATATTTGTGTCCCTCAGTTCCAATGGAATCTTTGCATTGCCAGAGCGATGAATCACTTGCCTTGACCGTCGAGGTAATTGTATGGGTCATTAAGGAACATGACATCCTCCACGTGGGAACATTTATTTTGTTCCAATATATTATTTTGTTTCCATATGCATAGTAACTAGTTTTCAAACAAACCGGATATGTACGATTAATTATAACGAAGTATTATATTTTCATACTTGTTCGAATGTTCCGTTGGAAGGTGAAGAATGAAATGAAATCTTTAAGTTTTACGTCCCACGATTATGCCGGTTAGGCTAAAGGAGACGGTGATGATGAGTGATGAATGAAATGGTGGAATGAAGAAAGTGGGAGGAAACGGGAGAACCCCGAGAAAACCCACGCACACGGTGTTTGTCCACCACAAAGTTCACTTGGCGGGGTCTGGGATCAAACCCGGGACCCCAAGCACCAGAGGTGAACGCTCTACCACTGAGCCACCGCGGCCCCCCGTTGGACGGTGAGTTGATCTACTTGTCTACATACATTAGCTAGATTATATATTCAGTTCTGCTTCCTTGTAATTCGAAAATGTGGAAAACTGAACATTTTGGTGCTGGAGTGAAGGGATAGCTCGAGATTTCAAGTCTAGAAGCATGAAGTCAAACTTCGAGAGGTGATTCGACAAGTGAAAACAATATTGATCGTAAGTCGAATCCGGAACTTATACTAAAAAAATCGAGCTCTAACTACTAGCCCAAATTCTTGATGGTGGTAATATTTTATTAGAAGAACGTTCCGGAATAATAGTATAACAAACTAGCTACCTAATAATTTGTTTTCTAATTCATGTGAACTGTACATTCTAAAATCAATACCACTGAAATTAACTCGGTAGTTGATTTTAATATCATCATCATAATTTGTATTCTGCCAGTACTGGAAGGTCCTTGCCATAAATTCCATGGATTGCGGATCTTTTTGTTTCGACGTAAGAAGTGCTTTCCTTAATATCATCCATTAGGCATAGTAGGTACAATCTAATGAAATGGTTTGATTCTTGTTCTTTCTTTCCTCCTTCAGTTGTCATGCATTCTAAAATTTCGTTATCTGTTATTCTTCCATTGATACTAAAATATTACTTTCTCTGTTTTTTAATACATTTGAAACCCAACAACATAAGTATGTAAGAATTAGGGGCGGATCCAGGATGGACTGTTGGGTGTGTGTGTGTGTGTGTGTGTGTGTGTTGTAATACTGCTACTTTTAAGAGCTCCAAACTTTGAGATGTGTTTTATTTATATACAAAATAAGAAAGTATCCTCTTCTTGGAGGGGGGGGAGATCGCACCGATCGCTCTCCCCTGGATCTGCCCTTGGTAAGAATGCTATTGGTAGAATGGGTGCGCTTTAATCTGATAGTGAGAGAAACAGAATTTTGGGTAGATTCTTATGTGAAGTTCTGTTTTCATTATCTTTGTGCACACCTATATGAAAAGT
Source organism: Thermobia domestica (assembly GCF_964235325.1). NCBI lineage: Eukaryota > Metazoa > Arthropoda > Insecta > Zygentoma > Lepismatidae > Thermobia > Thermobia domestica. The sequence goes on from NC_137466.1 coordinate 163,504,638, forward strand.
TATGGATACGCCTATTTCCACATCCTAATAACACTTTATCATAACATTCAATCACATTTTTTTACCCCCTACGGGAAAGATTTTTGAAACTTGAAGAGAATCTCGGACAGATAGGGATGCGCACGAGACGAGTCGAGACAGAATTTTCCTGACAAAATTCGAGTCGAGACACAGTTCTTCCAATAGAGAAATATACATTTTTCGAGTCGAGACATCACTTTCATAGCACATTTTCAAGACGAGACAGTCTCAAATCTTGTCTCGTGCTCATCCCTACTGACAGACATACAGTAGGTAGTAGGCATGGGCGCCGATTACTTAGGTGCTCCGGGGCTCCACCTCCAGCACCTACACAAATAATCTTATGGGTGCGGTGCACCCACAAGATTTTTGGTTTGATAGAAGCAGAATGAAATAAATATTTCTAACTTGCCATTATCAAAAAATAATAAACAATTAAAACATTGGGATGGAAGTTAAAATTTCTGACCTCTCAAACATAATTGTTTGTTTGAAATGTGCTTGTCGACAGGCAACCAAGCTACAATCTTTCCCCTTCCTTGTGTCTCTGACCTAGTCGAAGGCAGTCCCTACATTAAAGAAAAGAAGAAGAAGAAGAAGAAAGGAATTATATTGTGAATAGAATCGAGCACAGCTCTTTATGACAGTGTTCATAAAATATTTTAACTAAAAGGAAATCAAACAAAAAATATCGCGACTCCCCACATCCCGCCATTGATATGCACCCACAGCCTCGTATCCAGGGCGGTCTAGGAAGTCGCCCCCCTAAATTTTTACTGGCCCCCTCTAAAAATTTGCTGCTTGGGATGAACTAATATGGGATAATATGGGATGAACTAATATTTTTGGATCGGGCCCCCTAACTTCCACCGCCCCCCTACATTTTCGGGCTGGCCACGGGCCTGTGAACTCACATAAATTTTGGAAAGTCGGCGCCGTTGGTCGTAGGTAGTTACGGGGTACACGATGTAGGGTGCTTTATTCTTTTTTTTATATATCTGAATTCTTCAATTAATTAAAATTACATTTTATCTTATTTCTCATATACTTAAAATCAAATAAAATCAACATTTGTGAATGTTACAGTGAGAAGGTGGTCGGACTGACAGTTACTCACTGTGTTCAAATTGATATTCGATTAGTATTCAAGAATGATCAGAAATACTGCGTTTTACTTGTATTTTAAGCAAAATAAGTTTGACTTAAACCATAGATTAAAAAAAAAAAAAACATTCGATTTAAAGCACTTCAATTTAAATCAATTAACCTGCCTTGTGCACACTCATATGAAAGTTTTGACTATGCATATGCTGAACAAACCTTCAATGAAACTACCATTCTTTCTGTAGACCAATTAATTATAAAGGTTCATTCATTTGTGGTAGTGGTAGTAGTCTCATCGCCAAATCAACGCATCTGTTTTTGGTTGTTTTAAACGACGTCACTGAACAGACATACTTATTTACTCTGGAGTTTAAGCCCATTTGTGTTTTATCACGCTGGTTTGTTTGCACACCTCCATGCTGTTTACATGTTTCTGTAGTGACGTGTTCACGTCAGTCTATGTCCAGATTTGGCGATACAGAGTCATCCCGTCATCATGTTTTAAAGTTGACTTGAGTAACTGTTGTCGAACAATTAGCGCACTCGCGGAGAATTGCGATTGAATCAACACGACGTGAGCTATACTGATCTCTCTAATGATCTCTTGGGAACGTGATTTCCGGAGGATTAAGAAAAGTATGTTTTGTAGATCCTTGAACTGAGAAAAAGACTAATAAAATGCGTTAAAGAGAAGTTGGTTTCACAGGTAAATATAAATTGAATCATTGCCTACAAACTCAATTCATTAGGCAAACACCTGTGGAAAATTTAAAGTTTTGCATTCTTAGAAATTTGCTGCACAACAGTGGCGTAACTGAGGGGCCCGCAGGGCCTGCATTGCGGGGAGAGCCCGCAGAGTCTGGGGACCTACCGCGAAGCAAATGCCAAGAACTATAGGCTACAAAAAAGTGAGCTGAATACGGAATATCCATCTCCCTGAACAACATTATTTACTTTAGAAAAGAAAAAAATATGCTCTGGGTGAAAATTCATCCATTCTAGCAACATCAGTTTAAAAAATCATCTTAGCACTCGAAGGTTAAGGGGGGGGGGGCGCGGTGGCTCAGTGGTAGAGCGTTCACCTCTGGTGCTTGGGGTCCCGGGTTCGATCCCAGCCCCCGCCATGTGAACTTTGTGGTGGACAAACACCGGGCTCGTGGGTTTTCTCAGGGTTCTCCCGTTTCCTCCCACTTTCTTCATTCCACCATTTCACTCATCTCTCATCATCACCTTCTCCTTTAGCCTAACCGGCATAACCGTGGGACGTAAAACTTAAAGATTTCATTTCATTTCGAAGGTTAAGGGAAAATAATTTTTGTCTTTTTCGGTGACTATTGATTTTAATTGTGATTTTATTATATTCCATGGATTTATTAACCATGGTTTTCTACATGATGTAATATATGGGAAATTAATGGGCGTGAGAAGCGGGGCCCAAAAATAATCCTGCGGGGAGACCCGACATTTTTGCGTTACGCTACTGCTGCGCAAGTCTGCCTCACCAATAAATTTAGTCGGCTTTTCAATCATAACTTATACAAATACACTGATACAATATATATATATATATATATATATATATATATATAATATACAAATTTATTGATTTCGCTGTCCTTTGTTCTCGAGGATGTGCAAATTCACTTTCCACGGCAACTTGGAGAATGAGAAGACTACAGAGCAGTAACATCATGCCCACAGATACCCGTTCAATCGTATGTTGGGAAAAATCGGTGCAAAAATTATTTAAAGAGGAAATAGAAAATAAGAAAAAAATGTCAGAGAAAATATAGAAAGCAAGCAATAAATGTTTATTGATACGTGAGGTTACATAGTTTACAATCTTTCTTGCATCAATATTTTCGGCAATATCTGAATATATAGTGAAAATCGTTATTTGAACTGGATGCGATCATACACATTCACTTTTATATAATAAATTTTAGACTTCCAAACTATAGGGTGGCCCAAAAGTAGGTATAGACCCCTGTATTGATCAAGTATAACATTCTAACTTATAGATTTATTTTCTTCGGCTGTTCCGAGCTTAAGATATAAGTAAAATACACATAAAGAACAAATAGTAAAGAAACTAAGTCTACCTGATGGATGACAATAAGAAATGATATAAAAACAATGCGTTTTATCATTATGGGACTGTATACCTACTTTTGGGCCACCCTGTATGCTATGCGTCGGAAGTGTTATAGAACGGTTATGTCTGTCCGTCTGTTGACAGGTATAAGATCAAAAACGGTAAAACATATCAAGATGTGAGTTTTGAAATCGATTCAGCGTCCGAAGAATAGGTTCTATCTTCTCTGTTAACCCTATATTTAAACTGAAAGTGGTTCAAATTATCCATTTCCGGTTTCAACAATTATCGACATAGAACAATAATATCAATAGCGACAACCGTTTTGCTGCAATTTATTCAAGGTCTCAAGAGAGCCTATCATCACAACCCTCAACGAGCTGCCAAAACCGGAAGTGGCTCAAATTTAGTACCACTTCCGGTTTCAATACTGATTTCCATAAATTGAAAACAGTAAGAGATATCGAGAAGCTGTTTTCTTCCATCTATTTAGCATCCCAATTATTATAGGTTTCACCTTCTCCGTTAAATCCCTATCCAAACCGGAAACGGTTCAAAATAACTATTAGCGTTTTCAATATTTACTGCATTAGAATTGAAACAGTAAGTGGTAACGAGTAATGGATTTTTGATACGGGTTCATTGTCCGAGGAACAGCTTCTATCTTTCATGCTATTTCTCAATTGCTATTCCCAGTAGTTACAGATGTACTACCTCAGGCACGGGCTGCTTTAGGATTTTAATTTTGGGTAGGCCCACTCCCTCGCTTGTGGATACATCCTAACTATAGGCCTATATAAAATTTCATGAGCTGACATAAATTATTGAGCACTTCCTGTAGAGTTACAATGATTAAATTTGGCATGATTGTAGCTTTTCGGAACAAACCCACAAGAAAATTGCCAAAAGTGAATATTTTTAATTTTTAGGGGGTCTAAAGAGGAACTTAAGAAATTCCCCATTTTATTTATTTATTTATTTATTTATTTATTTATTTATTTATTTTTTTTTTTTACCGATAATCTCGTTTTAGTTACTTAGACTTGGAATAAAAACTTGAAATTCGGTATGCTTGCACGTTTTGGTTAGCGTTACCTACAGAGACTCACTTTAATATTCGGCCACCCCATATTGTTGTCATTTATGTCAAAGAACGCATTAATGTAAATACATAGGAATTTGTAAGCGATGACAGGAAACTTGACTTGGTGACTTGATGATCTTACTGCTGTATCTCCGGTTTACAGAACAATATGATTGGGGGAAGGAACGTCGTATGTATAACTCATGTCTCGTCTTCGTGTTAGAAAGTGTGAGTGGGTATTGGCTTTGCAGAATAACACTTCCAATGAGGCGAAAAAGTTGTAACGCAACGTTTGAGCAGCTCCAGCTAGTTATTTTTCATCATAAAAGGGGGATTCCAATATGTATATTGCTCGTAATCTTGAATATACCACGAAGTACAGTCAGTGATATCTTGCGACGTTATAAGAACGAAGACAGGATAGAATCCGTGAAGCAGAAGGGTTGCCCTAGCAAGCTAAATGAACGAGAAAAACGTGTGAGTGTGAGAAAAGTTAAGAAAAACTCAAAATTAAATGCACCGAAGATTGTAGCGGAATTGTTACAGGGATGTAGAAAGGATGAACACCCAGAGATTGTTCGGAAAGTACTGAGAAACGAAGGATACCACGGAAAGGTAGCTAGGAAGAAACCATTGTCAACAAAGTGAGCAGAAAGAAACGGCTTCAGTTCGCTAAAATCTACGTGCAAAAGGAACCAGGATGATTGGAAGATGTTATTTTTGCTGAGGAAAGCAAATTCAACATTTTAAAGTCAGATAGCAGGGTTCTAGTGTGGCGAAAGGCTAATGAAGAACTGAGGAAACTGAATTTACTAGCAACAGTCAAATATGGTGGTGGTAACATAATGGTTTCGGGGTGCATATTCTGTCGGTGTGGATGAACTCAAGTTTATAAATGCTAAAATGACAAAAGAACAATACCTGAGCATTCTTAAAGAGATTTTACACAAGAGTGAGGACAAATTTGGAATCCGCGAGACTTTTAAATTTTATCACGACAACAACCCAAAACATAAGGCGTATGTTGTACGTGAGTGACTTCTGTATAACTGCCCTAAAGGTATCGAAACTCCACTACAAAGTCCGGACCTCAATCCCATTGATAATTTGTGGGATGAACTCGACGCTAGAGTTCGGAAAGTGGCGGTAACATCAAAGGAGGAACTTAAGAAAAGGTTAACACATTTCAATATTTCTCCTGAATATACCGCAAAAATAACTGGAAATATGCAAAATCACTTGAAGAGTGTGATACGCAATAAAGGGTATCCAACTAGGTATTAAAACATTTTTTTTTTTTTGCATCGAAGAAGGCGACAAGAAAGTTCCACATTATGTGGTGGCCGAATATTAAAGTGATTATAATTTTTGTTTGAGAAGAAATATTCTGATTTTTGTACGTTAGAGTTATAATATTATGGTTTAATTTTTGTAAAAAGTTGCAGAAATATAGAGGTATAACATAGCATAAACAATATTATCACTCTACGTTACTGTAGTTCATAATATAAGATAGAACTCCAATACAATGTGGTGGCCGAATATTAAAGTGAGTCTCTGTAAGTGAATCATCAGAAATAAAAATTTCCAACCGTAGAGTGGTTTTATGGGGAACTGAAAAAATCTTTCCCATGTTATTTATATGTGCCGTCTTCTACACCCCCAAAATGTTTAGGCACTTCCAGCAGGATTAGAAATTTGGCATAATTGTAGCCTTCCAGGACTAACCTACAAGAAAATTGCCAAAAGTGAATTTTAAAAAATTTTTTAGGGGTCTAAAGGGGGATGAAGAAATTCCCATGCTATTTAAATGGGCATTTTCTTGGGATACAAAATCTTATCTTTTAGACAGTTGAAATGGGAAAAGAAACGATAGAATTGTGGGTTCAAGAGGTACGGGGCCGTAGGCCGAGCAAAGACTGTGTGTGGGAGCGAAGCCCCCGAATGGGCAGATTCAGGAAATATGAAGAGCAAGTTCACGAAATTTACTGTTGATGCAAAGTCCAATAGATAAGAAATGTGAGGCCGTAGGCCGAGGAGACTAGGGGTCTGGGGACGGAGCCTCCAGCTAGCCAAAGGCTAGTATATATATATGATTGATTAATGACAGTAGGAAATAACTTTTGCAGTAGTGATTGATGCTATTTTTTAAATAATTATCTACCATTAATATAAATCGTGGAAAATATATTTCTCTTTATTGTATCTTTAAGCGTTTATATATTTTTCAAAATTTTTATGTATGCCCGTGCTTACCCGGCCTACCCTCTGAAGCTGCCACTGACCTCAGGCTCAAGTACCGTAGCCTCACATTGTGAAACGAAACTTACTTGTTTTTTATTCATAATTAACATAATTTATTCATAGCTAATAGGATAACTCTTCATTAAATGACCCCTTTTGTCAATTTCATGATTGATATTGAAAGAAAAGTAAGTAAAAAGTCAGTTTGTCGTGTCGAACAAGTGAATCATCTGACTGACAGTATAACCTAGAACAGTATGACATGAAAAACTCAGTGTTTCTAATTCATTATAAATGTTATCAAAGACTGGGTGCACAAAACCCATGAAAAAAAGTTTTAAAAAATAGTCACGAACTTTTGGTGTTTGACGTCAAGTACGTAAATTATATACAACCACACAGATGTCCCTATATGCAGATTTTTTTTTTTTTTTTTTTTTTTTAAATGCAATTCACGAGCAGCGCAGCGTATGTTCGTGCTAAGAGAAACTTAAAATTGCATTCATGATTTACTTATCAGGCCAAAGATGGTTGGAATGTTTTTCTTTATGTGAAAATGATACTCTTTTCGTGACATAATGTGATGGAACATTTAAACGAAATTGCAAGCTACTGGTCATATCACGAGTATTGGTCAATATTTTTTGCATTTCATACGTAATTTCTTGTCCTTACTCTTAGCGCCTTGAAATATTAAAGTTCTTGAACTAAGCCTCACTCTCAGAAGTATGTGGGTTACTGTTAGGAGTATATTTGTCACTGTTATGAGTATGTATGTCACTATTAGCCGTACATGTGTCACTGTTAGGTATATATATGTCACTGTTAGGAGTATGTATGTCACTCTTAGAAGTATGTGTGTCACTGTTAGGAGTATATTTGTCACTGTTAGGAGTATATTTGTCACGGTTAGGAATATATTTGTTACTGTTAGAAGAATGGGTGTCACTGTTAGAAATATGTATGTCACTGTTAGAAATATGTATGTCACTGTTAGAAGTTGTATGTCACTTAGCAGTACATGTGTCACTGTTACGAGTATAATTGTCACTGTTAGGAGAAATCAAATATCAATATATACAACATGATCTGCTACTTAACAGTGCGTATTTTTCATACACACTACATTTTCTACACTTTATTTCATTTAATTTTGAGTTTAGTGTCCCTTTCAGCAGTGAAGCAATGTGAAATGTGGACCTACAGCTTAACGTGAGATGCCTACCACATAAGCTCCTACTAGGAATCGAACCCGGGTCTCCCACACAAAAGGAGTGTACTCTAACCTCTTCGCCACGTGTGAGCTCTATATTCACCACATAAGTAAGTACATAACGTACATTCTAACGCCATAAAATTTCGATTTTTTTCGAAAAATACGCATCAGAATTTGCCGTCATTTAGTTCAGCTCGATTTAGTCTATTGATTTATGTGTGTCTTGTTTTGTGGACAATATTATAACGAACCAAAAATTAAAAATTAAATAGTTAATTATAATTTTTGGTCAGTGGTTGATTAACCATACGCTTTATGCTGTCGAATTGTTAGTGTCATAAGGAAAATTTTTATTAATGTATTCCGCCTTAACCCCTTCAGTGCGTAATTTTCAGATGCGAACCGCTATAAAAAGTGTAGGTTTTTTTTTTCTTTAGAACTTTGGAATTTGTTACCTTTTAATAACTTTTGAACTTCTCAAGCAATCACAATGAAATTTTCGGCATTTTGATCTTTGTTGCTTCTAATTAGCTACTATAACTTGTCATTGTCGTATTTATGGTTATCATCATCATCATCATATGGTTAGCTTACACAAAATTTGGGAATGCCTCAACAGATCAAGTCCAATTTTTCTGTGTGGTCTCGTGGGGTTCCTAGGTGAGCGCAAACTCGTTAAATATTGTCGGGAATAACATTACTCCTACTATGGGCAAGTATATTCGCCATGCGCAATACAAAATAGCCAAAGCAAAAAGAAAGCGTATATATGCACCATCCGCACAGCAGGTGCGTTTTGAAGACACGAGTTAACTCGACACCCACACTGAAGGGGCTAATAGATGATGTGGTTATCGCACAGCGCCAGATTTTTGGTCTACAAAAATGTGTTTTTTCGATTTTTGGGTCAAAAATTGCGCATGAGGATTTATACTTACTGCAAAATTTAAAGTTTGTGTCATAATTTTCTTCGTATTAGCAACTAAAACCACGTGTTTCGGCACAAACACCAACAAGCAACCAACGGATATCGTCACACGGATGGAGCACGAAGTAAATCACGAAGAAAACCCCTTCAACCCCTCTACAGGCCTCGCCCCCAAAGACTAGCTATACAAACGGACATCTCGAGGCAAAAGACATCATTTGTTAACTACAAAATAACCGTTAGGGAGTCATATCCTATCTCTCCAAGCTCCAGCGGGTGGGAGAAACTCCTCTAATCTTAGCTCTGAGCTGCAACACCCAAGAGGTATCCTCACCCATCTCCGAGCTGCAACGGGCAAGAGATTGGTGTCAGCATTTTTAGACCATATTGTATAGCATATACTACACTACAACCCTACCTCTGAGCTACAGTGGGCAAGCAGTTCCTTTATATCCTGCTGCAACGAGCAGGGTCATTATTAGTCTATATACCTCAAACCTCCGAGCGACAACGAGCAGGAGGTCCAGTTGTAGAGGAAAACACTTTTAGAGATTTACTTATGTGTAATCGTGTGTACAAACTGTATAAACATCTTTTATAATAATAAAAAAGGTAAGGGAAAACCCGGGTAGCGTTACTCTACCGAATATTACAATATAATAGAACAAAAACATTATTATTATTATTATTATTATTATTATTATTATTATTATTATTAAATACTGAAAATGTAGACACAACTAACAAATCTGATGGTTTATTTGTTTACTAATTTCTGAGAAAAAGTCTACAACAGAGTGAGTTGTCTGTCATGAAATCCTGTGGATATTTAGTTTTTGATCGAAATTTCCCTTGTAATTCCTGCATCAGTTAGAGGGGTCAAATTTTGAAGATTTACTTTCAAATTACAGAAAATATTTTCTGTGTGCTAAACACGTATGAGTAGAGAATAATTGCTGTCCGTTATAAAGTGGTTACTAAAACGTTGAGGGTAAAAGAAAACTGTCCGTATCTGAGTGTATTTTCTCTTCCATATAATAATACGTAAAATTTCGCCAAGAACAAAAAAAGTTTGTCCGTAATATAGAGATGTCCGGTAACGGAGGTTTCACTGTAATTTTAAATGTGGATTCCGTATAGTGCCTGAGTATTTTAGCTTGACGGGAACATAGTATGCATGTAGTTTTTGAATATGCTTAGTATTGTACAGTTGAAAGTTGAATAGGCAATTTTTAAACTCCAGATCTTGCTGCTCTATATAATTTCGCTGCTGACAAGGACAAATAAATCTAGAATTAAGGCAGGTGCAACATTTTTCCCCCTGTATTATAGTCATTATAGTACAGGATTTTTACTTCTTTCTTTTCCTCTTGAAGTTCTAGCTTATTGTGCTAAAATTTTCGTCAGTTCTTATCCTTGGCTTGACAACCAAAAACGCCCATAACTGATCCCTAGCGCTGTATGCAACCTGAATTGGATATGTAGTTTTCCACTCGATGGAAAATTCTGCTTTCGTAAAAAAATGAATATTGTATTCTCATACTTTAAATTTTTCAGTATTTTCTATTCTTCAGAAAGAAGGGAAAACAGCCCAAGTACTTTTTGCTTCCAATCTTCTATTCCACTTCACCTAGTGGAAGCAACCGCAGCGTAATGAAAAAGGCTATCGGCCTGGAAAGATTGTAATTGGATATTATTCAACTGGAAATGTTTCGTAACATACATAAAAGTATCGCCCAAAAAAATACCTTAAGAAAGTCGTATTGTAATAAGGTTCTCTGAATGCACACCGTGAGATTCATTACGTTATGACGGAGATGGTAATTTAAAAAAAAAAAAAAAAAAAAAACGAAATTCCATTTCTCGAGCATGGTTGTAAGATATCATTGACTGGTAAGGTTAAAGAAAGTTAACGGGTATTGTGGAAGACGCATACAAAGAGCGGACAGCATTGAAATTCTGGAGCTTTTCATGGGTGTTGATTGATACTACTCCAAATTGATGGACGTAGTCGTTTTGTTTATGCTAGAGCACCATGTTGTTTAGTGAACATAAACTACTGTATTTCGTCTGTAAAACTAATGAAACTGCAAAGAAAAACTGTATTAATGTCAGCTTTTTCATTTCTAAATGGAAATAATTGTGACGCATAGGCGTTCATTTGAGATTAAATCATTGCAAAATGCTAAATCCTACTTCGGAGTTAACACTTCATGTTTGATCTAGTGGAGGATCTAACCTGGGTCCGGGAGGACTATGCCTCCTAGTTTTTTGAATGACAGAAAATTTAAGCATTTATTTATACATTTTTGAGATTTTACATTTTTGAACTCATGGTATACCTATCATAATTTGGGTTCTGGTTGTCCCCTCCCCCAGTTTTCACCTTCAAGATCCGCCACTGGTGTGATAGGTGATTTCTTATTTTCTGGTAGTATTCTAAACTGTTGTAACTTGCAAGAAAATGTTTTTATATATGGGTGGTTCAATTGTGGTTAAATTTTATCTAGAACACGAATTTGAGTCGTAGATACCATACAAGATATCGGGAGTACTCACAAAAATTGACAATAAATCAAAGTACGGCGAAGCGGTGTCAGAAATGCATTGTCATAACGTCTGACAACCAGCAACTAGCGGTAGATTATACTTTTAAGGCATGGATTGCCACTAGAGAATCCCCATGATCTTCAGTCAAACATTGTTATCTATTACACCACGCGGACGCTGCTTACAAGAGGAACGATACATTGAGTGATTTGTACGCGAGAGGCAAAGCACTTTACATTGAATCTTTGTCCTTGTTTCCTTTCTATTGTGTTCACTGTGTGTTTTTCGTGCAATGTTTGAAAAAGCAAATGCATTTTTCGATATGGTGTCCACGGATACTGTTTTAACTGATCAGAAAACAGGAATCTACAAACGAAATAATATAGGGTAATGTGTCGTATTTTATTTGCATATGATTGCATATGGGCAGCAAAGGACAGACGATACTATCCTGCGAACAATATGCTTTTGCTTGTTTGACATATAGTACAGTACTACTATTACCTTTCATTTTGCAGGAAGTCTGTATTATCCGAGGTTTTGGTTATCCGACAGTGACATGTGTTACATTATGCATGAATTTCCTGTTCTTTATACAGTGTAGACCCTATATCTACAATATGTTATAACTAGTGTATACGTTTACATCATTCCTTAGTCTGTAGTTGCAGCCCATTAGAGAATTGTATCTCGGTCTGTATCTCTTCTATCTGTCAACGTTGTTTGGAAACATTCAGTATATTATCTTTTTCTGACCGTTCGATACAACGAAACCCAGACATGGAAAAACAATTTTCCTTTCTCTTCGTGGAGGCAAAGAATTCCATTCTCGGAGACACGTCCCTTTCTGATAAGGCTTTCAGTTAGTTGTCACTACGTACTATAGTCTCAAGAATGAAAATGTCAAAGACTGTGTCGCCAAAGCCACGGGAAAAGAGGATCGTTCTTCTATGCCAAAGGTTACTTCCTCTGTTATGTCTCTCGTTCAACCTAGTAGACAAAGCCTTTTCCTCCTTTTCGTAATCAATATATAGAAGCCAAAAACACCAACGTTATTAGTCTTAAAAACGTTAACGTGAATAACAGTTCATAGTGAACTTAGTTGAAAAAAAGAAAAGTATAAAAACTCCTACTTCAAAATTGACATTTTATGAACAAACTTGCATGTAGGAGAAACAGTGGTGGATCTAGATGGTAAAAATGGGGGGGAGGTGCAGCCAGAACCCAGACTATGATATGTATATCATGAGTTTGCTATAAACTTTCAAAAATATAATTAGAAATAATAGAAAACTGAGGGAGGGGGCTAGAACCCCCGGCCCCAGACTAGATTCGGTATCGTATAAGTATATACAGTATTTAAAAAAAATCAATTGACAATTACTGGTACTTGAGTTAAATGAATTAGGATCTGGAGCTCTTACTCTTAAGATATCAAACAAATTTATGCCGACGAAAATTGACGTGTGCAAGTGAACTCTGGCTAATACTCGTATTATTAAGCTATGGTGTAACTGGTATCCCTAAACCTAATTTTTTAGCCTATCTCTTCACTATAGCTCCCTACTTTCTAGCATTACTCTTTTGGATGGCCTTGGATCGAACGAGAGACCTTTCGCACTCGAGATGTACCGTATGCTTTATCATTGATCACGTGCCCCCAGGATAATAAGCTTGATTCAATGCTTTCTTTTATTGAGCCTAACTTTATTTATATCAACTAATGTTCCTTTCGCAATTCTCTCGAAAGTAAAAAAGAAATATATTCAATGCAACGTCCCACGACTAAAGATTCAAATATTAAAAAGCAAATGAGTGATAATTGAAGAATTAGTGGAATGAAATGTCAGCAGTGTTTCCTCCAGACATGTTTTTGGGGGGCACTACCCGCCCCGGAGCTCTGAGAGTGCCCCCCGCTCGGAAGAGACCAAAATAATGTCTATAATATATCAATAAATAGAATAGTACCACTAAGAGTGTCTCCACGGAACATTTTTTTCTGAAAGAACGACTGGATGTCAGTATTAAGCAGGGGGGGGGGCACCCACAGGGAGGGCCGTGCCGTGGAAAATCAGCGCCAGGGGCGAGAGTATACGACGGTACGCCCATACATATATTTCAAGTAATTGTTTCTTTCTTTTGCCTCTTTTTCTCCCGATTTTTTCGTCCCCTTACTTCGGCGCCCGGGGCCGTCGCCCCGCTCGCCCCCACACGGGTTCCACCGGTTCCGGACCGCCAAAACTTCCTAACTCAACATACATTTGTACAACTTCTCAGTAAAACTATACTTGTTTAACTAGAAAATGATTGATATAGCAAGAAAAATTTGATCTTAAACTCCATCTGTACCCTTTCTCTTATATATATATAATATTATAGTTCATCATTTTTTCTGAAAATAGCTATAGGCGGAAGCAAGGGCGCCCATCAGGGGATAAGGTGGGGCCTTTCCCCCTCCTCAAGAGGAAATTGTGCTTGGGAATATTGAAAACCCATTAGAATTTTTACATTAGTTATAGCAAAATTTGAAAACGTCGCTTATACTTGCCCCTTCCCCATGGAAACCACAACATGGGCGCCCTTGGGCGGAAGTATTTCACAATTACTTATCGCCTTTTCAGGTGCAGAATAATACCCGTTTAATACTATATATATATATATATATCTATCTATCTATATATCTATATATATATATATATATATATATATATATATATACGTAGTGGCTAGTAGTATTGGACCCTCCGAACAAAAATTTCTGGGTGCGCGCCTGGTATTAAGTATTTTACTTTTAGTTTATTCGATCCCTTAATAGAGAACTCCATTAACGTTGATTCAACTATGGGATTGTGTGCAATGCATTTAAGAATTTCTTGAATACCAGAAGAAAGGAAAAAAAAAGTCATGCACATAAGTCGGTATTTATTACTTAAAGTTGAATCAATAGTTCTTGTTGTCTCTGTATTTATTATTAAAGTTGAATCAAGAATCATAATCGATTCTTATTAAAGTTGAATAAAGAATCATCTTTGACTGTATTGTATTATTCAAGTCGAATCAACAGTTGTCGTCGAGTGTGTGTGTGTATTTATTATTGAAGTTGAATTTTTTCTGTTCTCCCTATTAAGGAACAAAATAAGCTGAAGGTGATTATAGTTAACTTGTGCGTGCTGCAGTCGTATTTGAATAACTTACTACAACTATGTATACAAAAATTAAAAAGTAAGATAATTTTCACTTTATTTCTTAAAGCGACATCGTGAGTTCATATATCAGCTGTATCACTTACTCGTATACTCGTCATCGTAGGTATCTTCTATTATTGGCTAGGGCTGTTCCTAATTCCGGAATTTTTCGGAACGGAAATTCCAATTCCGGAATCGGAACACAGTTTCAAGACGTTCCGGAATTTCGAAACATTCCGGAATTTCGAAACATTCCGGAATTTCGAAACATTCCGGAATTTCGAAACATTCCGGAATTTCGAAACATTCCGGAATTAGATGAATTCCGAATTCCGGAATACGAAATCGAATTCCGAACACCCCTATTATTGGCAAGCCACTTGCTGCAACAGACAAGCTACCCTACTCCACGGTCTTCCGCTAACCTCTTCGTCTTCATGTACGATTTCTCTGTTTCGTTATCGTCCATTAATTGTAGTCTCCTTCGCCCTCTCCCTCTCTCTCCTCCCACCATACCCTCTAGCACGTCCCTCATGATACAGTTCTCTTTCTGCTGTCAGCAAACTAGGGAAAAATAGAGTGGTGGTTTCCCGTTGCCTTCCACCCCGCAGTATCCAAGCCTTTAAAGTCATTCTGACCACGCCTGGGACTAAATGTCCAAGTTGCCGTACCAATCACTGTGATTACCACCAACTTGGCTATTGAAGAACTGTTGTCTTCTCCCAGGACACTCTTCGTCTGGCTATTCCATTTAGAACAATTCGGTAGGGGTGGCTCTTCTGGTAGTGGAACTACCACCGACATAGCTCTAAATTTCTCTGTAGCACGCAATCCTCCCCACCGACACGTAAGTGTCTTTGTAAAGGTGGTGTTTATCGAGGAGGTACTAATGCGGAATAATTCAGCAACATTGATTTCTAGTGTAAATCCAATAAATATACTCCAGTTTCTTTCTGTTTCTGTAGCTTGAATACTCTTCAAGGAGGCATACCTATGTAGTTAGAAAACTTACCTCTGGGATGGGGGTTCAATGGTTAGATTCCACGCCATGTAAGTTTTGGTGGCCAAATTGAGGATATGCTGAAGGTTCTTGTGTTTTCTGCTGGGGCACAGTGGCTCAGTGGTAGAGTTTATCCCTGGTGCTTGGGGTTCCTGGTTCTATCTCCGGTCAAGTAAGTTTGTGGTGGACAACATCGTGTCTGTGGGTTTTCTCGGAGTACTCCCGTTTCCTCCCACTTTCTCATTTCATCAATTCTTCCGTCATCACTCACTTGCCATAATCATTGTCTGCCTTAGTCTAAATGGCATAATCGTGGGACAGTAAACTGAAAGATTTCAAAGATTTTAAAGCGCTGTCTTGAGTTTAAAAATTAACTGTATCACTTATACTAATTCAGAATAATTCAATAACATTGTTTTTTGTGTTAATTCAATAAATATACCTCGTTTTTAGTTGCCGTAGCTTGTTGTTATTGAGTTGGGTTTAGCGTCCCTTTCAGCAACGAGGCTATACGAGACGTGGACCTACTGATCAACGTGGAATCCGAACCACATGAGCTCCCGCCGGGAACCGAACCCGGGTCTCCCACGCCAAAGACGCGCCCGCTAACCGCTTAGCCACGCAGAAGCTCCTGCGGTAGCTTGAATAATCTTCAAGAAGGCACTCCCATTTAGTTAGAAAGCTTACCTGTGGGCTGAGAGTTCTCTGATTGGATCCCACGCCATGTAAGTTTTGTTGGCCAAATTGTGGATGTTCTGGAGATTCTTCCGTTTCCTCCCACTGTGTGTTTATCCCATTAATTATTACATCATTCTTCACTTTCATTTATAAATCGTTTCCTTTGTCGTGTAGTCGTGGGATACGCGTGGGACGCTCTAAATGAAGAAAGAATATCTTCTCTGAAAGAACGTGTTACTGGGCTTCTAATTTATGCATGTGTTGGCAACACTTCTTGATGTAGTAGCTCCCTCATGAAAATGATAAGGGAAGAGGGCAAATAAGTGCAACAACGTAAAAAAAAGGAGGACGCGTGTATTGTTGCACGTATCATTCTCCTACTCCCACCCACTTCTTTCTTTCCCGTCTTCCTCCTGTGGTGGGTGCAACAACTTTTGCTCTACAAGAGAATCGATTAGGTGTTTTTGGGGTTATGAAATTAACAGCACGCAGGTTTCATTTCCCGCTTCGTTAGACATAGCCTAGGCTACCTTTTCCTATAATTTCGTGATGTCTACACCACCAACCAAAGTAGTACGATAGTTGTTGTAGAAGGGAGCTTTCGCGTCATCGACTTTTCAGTTATTGTTTGAAACTGCCTTGCGACAGACACGCACCGACGACTCTTCACGCGAAATCTTTTGAAATTGAGTTTGTTGTGTTCTTTCCCTTGTGCGATTAAAAAGAAAAAAAGTTATCGAGAAAACGTGTTTTGCTGATGAATTTTTCGTTGACGCTTTATGTTCCCGATATTAGTAAGTGCTCTTATTTTTGTGAACAAGTTGCAGTATTTTGAAAAGAGAACGTGTTGTGTATGAATCAAGATGATCCTGAAAGCTGCGACATTTCTACAAACTTTCCAAAAATCCGCATCAGGATTTCTGACGCCGGAAAGGAAAAGGGTAATGTCAATTATTATTTCCATGCTTGTAACTTTAGTGGTGTGACCAAATGTCCCGGAAATCTGTGGTGTCTCGAGTTTTTTCATATGTTTACCGCAGTGCCTCTCAATTTGATTCAGCGGACGCGCGTTGGTCTCTAGTTTTAATTATTGCGTGAAATACTATTTTTAAATAAATTTATATTCTAACTGTAAATACGTAGGCGAGAAGGCCACGGAGTCATAGGGGCTCAGTCCCCTTTAGCCCCCAATATTATTGTTGAGAGACTGATCCCCCCATATCAAATGTGTCAGTGTCATTTTCCTGTGTTTATTTCTACATAATATTTTTCCTGATTGTTAAAAACAAAAAAGCTATTATCTATGAAATGTCCCACGTGGATATATCGCACACCCGGTGGAAGACTGTTGCAAGTCGAAATTACACATTTGTAGGAACATGACTTTAACAGTTTGTTATTCTACCAAAATCGCTCCCTGGAATACTGATATTTCTGCCATCTAGGGGTTAAATTTGTTTAGTTACGTTTCTGCGAAAATACCACCAGGTAGTGCTCGCTTCTCTCTATATATAGATATAATATTCTTTTTGAGCGATGATAACTCAAAATTTCCATTTTTGAGTTGTAACACTCTCCCACCGGTTGTGCGATATGGTTAGCGTAAGTGCCTTTGGCTCGGGAGTCGCAGGTTAGATTCCTGTCTAAACTTAAAGGGGTTCGAATCCCACATTAAGCTTTAGATCCACACATGAATGTCCGCAAAAGGGGGAAAAGTTTGCAGTCTTTTGGTTTGTATTTATGTTTGTGTGTGTGTTTTTTTTTTTTTTTATGTTTATAGCCTTTTGGCATATAGTGCCTAGCTACAGGTAGGGAAAGGGAAAGAACGTGAAGAGGATTCACCCAAAGGCTGGTTTATATTGTATCATCACGGCTTAGTTTTCACAGCTAAAAGACAAATATTTTGATATTTGACTGACCACCTACTTTCATATAACAGGGATTTTTACAACAGAAGTCGAAACGTAAATAAATAAATAAATAAATGTTGGAGAATTAAGTTTAGAAAATATTGCTCGTATCCGAAAACTTAATTCAAATTATTGAGTTACTGATGGGTCCATATTTCATATTGCCTCGTTGCTGTACTTAATTTCAGCAAACCAAGTTAGTACTCAGAATTACTTAAAATTTTATAAATATTTCTTTTTAGCCATATCCTATAATACTATCATTCATAGAAACAACAGTGTAATCAAGAGTTACAGTGTTAATATCTGAGGTGAGGACCCGTACTTCGGTTCTAGGCTAGATTTTTTTTTTTTTTTTTTTAAGCAAGGATTTTAATTTTCTTCCACTTTCTAATTGAACTTGTTATTCCATCTTCACTGTCTTCCCTTTGCGTATCATTCGTCTTCGTAAGTCTATAGGACATACATATGGGGTTCAGGTGTAAAGATAAATTACATTTTTCTTTGTTGTGGGGAATATGCCTTACATGATTATCAAATTGTTTAATTTTAAAACACGCTTGAAGTTGGGAACACAATTTTATTGCCGGACTCCAAAGAGTGCAAGTTTTATTATAGATCATATACAGAATAAAATATTAATAAAATATAAATACGTTTGGGCAATTCCTTCAGTATTCCATTCATCCAGCACAAACTAATTTAGCATTGTAATAGGTCTTAATTGTAAAACCAAAGTGAAGAACGTGACAGCGGATCACGAATATACCAGTGTATCACGGATTTTCCTGATTCAGCAATAGTACGAGAATGTGTCGCCAGACGGTCATAATGGTTAGTGTCGATGAGTGTATGGCTATTCGAGAATGCGTTTCCCATGCGTTACTCCCCGCAGCGAACACGACCTAAGTGTCTACTCGGTAATTCTACTTTCGCCAGAGTTATAAATCATACTGAGAGCCAGTCAGGGTTTCCAGGACTTTTTTTTTTTTGCCAGGTCCAGGTCTATAATAGCAGAGTTGCAATACTCTGCACAAAGCATCTTCCAAGCAGCTGTTTCTTGCTAAAAATCCCATTGTCTGGCAACACGTCTTTCCTTTTTTCCTTCTTTTGGACATCTTTTAAACAACAAGCGGTCTATTTTTCCGAAACGCAGCAAATACACTCGAACCGACCTTTTCTGCGCGTTTTTAGTGCATTGTGATTAGCCATCCACACTTAAATACATTGTGAGCGTATTTCAAGCGTACGCATGAGCCATAAAAACGCGTTGCGAACTCTTCAAATAGCCGCCTACTAATTCGACACGATGACATATGACATCATTTCTTTTCACGAGAATGCTCAGAATTAAAAGTACTAATATAAAAGACGTTACTATAATATATATATATATAATATAAGAAAATTTAAGGAAAAGGAAGTCTTTAGTAAAAAGCAGGAAGGAGATGGAGTTAGAAAAAGAAGCTGCCCATCTTTGTATTGGAGTGAATATAAGCATTGTTTATTATTCCTTGAAAGCACACCATCTCTCTCTATATATTTTAAAACCTAAATACCTTTAACAATAGCGTCGTAATAAGAGTATTTGGAGTTTAATAAGAGATGAACTATTCTGTGATGTGCACCGTTTGAGAATAAGAAGGTGGCACTAACCATTCGAAAAATTTAATTAAATTTCGTTCTGTAACAAAAGCACACGCATAAAAAATACAAAGGATGTCTCTCTTTTGTAAAAGCAAAGCAGAGCTTCAGGCTGGCTTATTTCCACACAGTGAACGAAATTGGAAATTGAAAGTGCAGAACTTCCGCATGGGCGGTAAAGGAAAATTATTGTAATAACCTCAGAATTAAATATCATATTAGGAATTTGTGTGTTAAACAGAAACCCAAACCACATCACAATTTATTTAATTATGTAAACAACCATTTTTATTTTAAAAATAACAGTCAATCGATTTGTTTTCTAGTAATGTACCCTATATGATAAAAAAAGGAATAAAGGTAACTAATTATTCTACAATTAAAAATAAAGTAAATGTATAATACATTTATACTGTCTGTAAGTACTTTTAAAAATGTTTTTTTTTAAGTTAATAGTATTTTATTCAAAAGTGCATTAAAATTGTTCATTTTTGGATCAAAAGATCCAATATATTTCAGGCAAAAAGTTTCTTCTAGGCCTTATATCTCAAGAACTACATATAGTGTAGTCAAACCAAAATTAACAATTTACTCAGTATGATCTGTTGCTTACTTGTTTTCCATAGATACCATAGTTAAAAAAAAATACTAACAGAAATATGGGAAATAATCCAGTCTTTGCAACTTAAAAATTTCTCTAAAGGGTTTCACCATAAGCTAGTTCAATAAGTTATCCCTGTTCTTTGGTAGAAAAGATGTGCTAGTAGATGGATTTGCCTTAAATACCGTGTCGTATAATTTTAGAATATTACTCTAGGACGGCTTATCTTAGCTGATCTTTGATATTTTTTTGCAACGTGCACGAAATTTCTGGAACCAACGTATTGCTGTTCTGTGGTTCACTGCAACTTTCCCTTTTGTCACACCACCTGTTGGGCCAGTTTGGCCTTATACTTACTGTCGATTACTGCGGATACATGCACCTGCACCTTGTGGAAGTATTGCATGAATTAGGTCTCTTCCTTGTAATAATAATAGTAATATCATGCTCATGCTCAGTGGTAGAGCGTTCACCTCTGGTGCATGGGGTTCTTGGTTCGATCCCAACTCGCACCAAGTGAATTTGGTGGTGGACAAACACCGTGTGCGTGAGTTTTTTCGGGTTCTCCCACTTTCTTCATTTGCCATTTCATTCATTTCCCATCATCATCGTCTCCTTTAGCCTAGCCGGCATAAACGTGTGACGTAAACCAAAGATTTCATTTCATTTTTAAGTAATAATAATAATAATAATAATAATAATAATAATAATAATAATAGAACATTCACTAATGCTCTCTATTCTTACACGCAAATGCTAAATTTTGGTTCATATAGTAATGAAAAAGAATTGGAAAAGACGAAGAATATACTACGAGGGCCATCTGGAAAGTGGTACCCGTTTGCGTCGCATGAAGCGCTGACGACTCGGGGAGCCGCTGGGCAAGGTCAGACCGCGTCAGTGGCTTGTCTGCCTGCTCTGTGCGAGGTTGCGTGACGTTAGCAGTGCCTGTGTTATGTCTGTGCTCGTTTATAATGATTAAACGAATTGAGAACCCCGCCAGTTGTGAAGTGAGGGCCGTGATTAAATTTCTTAATGCACGAAACGTTCGACCTTGTGAAATTCATCGTCAATTAAAGAAGGTGTATGGAGACAATGTGATGGACGAGTCGTCTGTTCGGCGTTGGTGTCGCAACTTCAACCTGGGGAGGGGGAGTACACACGACGAGGAGCGTTCAGGGAGACCATCTGTCATTACAGACGAACTGCTGAGGTCAGTAGACGAATGCGTGAGGAACGATCGGCGCGTCACGGTTGATGAACTCTGTGAACATTTTCCTAATGCGTCTCGACTTTCTGCCGGGAAAAAGATTTGACAGCGATGAAGAACTTAAACGAGACGTGACTACGTATCTCAATACGCTGGCGGCGGAGGACTATGACGCTGAAATACAAAAACTCGTTACACGGTATGACAAATGCCTCAATTTGCTTGGTGATTATGTGGAGAAGTAGTGTAAAGTATGCTCTTTCCAATAAAAATGTGTATATTTGTTAATATGTACTACTGTGTCTTTATTGCACAAACGGGTACCACTTTCCGGATAGCCCTCGTATATAAATGATGTGCTAAAATCTTGTAGGGTTAAAGGTAGAGCTTATAAGAAGTAAGATTTAATTTTCAGTATAATGCTTGTTTTTAATAATATATAAATTCTAACATCGAAAATCATAAATGGAACACACTACATGAAGGCAGAATTCACTTTAATATCACTGCACTAAAGTGGGGAGGGCCTGAGTCGAATCAGCTTCCTCCTTATACTTTTGCTATATTAATCATCATCATTGGTACTTTCACTTTCCTTACTGGTGTACGCAGTTGTGATTTTATTACTACACTAGATTCTTTCTATTTCAACTGTACCCCTGCTTGTGCTGCTGTCGTTGTGTGTTTTCCCGTACCTCCCTCGAAAGAGGAGGGACAACTTGCTGCAGCCGAGATCTTTCAACGGATGGATGCGGAAGCGTTGTTGCAACGGATTACTTCACGGACTTCGCTGTGCACTGTCTTGTTAGTTATTTTAAGTAGCCTACGATCTTCACTCATCAAAGACCAAACGACTGAATGACAAATTGGCAACACAGCTGAGACCATTCACTTCTTTTCCCTAAGCAAAGGGAGGGTTTCCTCCGTCAGAGAGTGGCGGGGTGGGGCCGAAGTATGTTTCGCACATTTTCCGAGGGCATATCTGAAATAGACAGGCTCTATTGCATAACAGTGTTCGAGTGTGATATTATTTTCCTCGTTTCTATCTTTTTCTTTCACTTATAAAAAAACGAAGTAAAACAAATGAACTTGTTAAAACTATTTTTTTTATGAATAGTTTATTGGCATATTTCCTACGACCTGTGATTCTAATTTTGCATAACGTCAAAATCCATGTTTCAGTTGCAAGTAATAATGATATGTGTGCAGTCTATTTATGGCGAGTATTTATTGCTTTCATAACAAGATTTTCGGTTCGTTTTTAATATGTAGAAATCCGGCGCCCCTGAAAAAGTCATGGGCCTGCCCAAGAAAAACTTGCTGGGTACACCCCAGATTGTACTCTTTCCGATAGTATATCATATACAGGATTTGTTTCTAGCGACAGTTACACCGAATTTTTTGTATTTCATTTATCATTTTCGTCAGTCGTGTAGTGACGTAATCGTACGTGTTTCGTATCAAAATGACAAACGCTTTTCTTCTTCCTGTCGTCTTCTATCTTGAATTGCGTTGATCCAATTTGTTTTGAGGAAAGGAAGAGCTAAAGATTGGATTTTCGTCTTTCGTAAGGATTCCTCTCCTGTTTTTCTTCGTTTCCTGTTTGTTTTGGTCAGTCATGGAAACGGGTGGATTGGATTAGATTGAGTGTGGAGATGAAATAACAGTGCTCAGATCTATCACCTACGTAAAGCTAACTTCGTTTTACAAGATTGAAAGAGCCTGATATTCGTTAACTTCAGTTGCGTTTCTATTTCTGTGTTTCGTGTAATAAGTGAAACGTTTCGTACAATATACGGATATATATAGTGTGTCTCAAAACTCCCCTGACATAAGGTAACTGTTATTATCAGAGTTGCAACAAAATGTTAGAGGGAAAACCGTCTCCAAATATGCTATTTTCAATCTAAAGTGAAGGAGGTTTCTTTAAAAAAAAAAAAAAAAAAATCGGACGAGTCGTTTGGGCTGTACACACTTTATGCGCCCAATGTTAAATGAAAATGAAACGTTGCCATTTAGCAGGGCCCATATCGTAAGTGAATGAAGTTACTGTCTTTTACGTTAACAGTCGATGACCAACCTCCATTTCAGACAGTAATTTCATTCACTTATGTTATGGGCCCAGGTAAGTGGCAACACTTGTTTTCATTTAATAGACCCTAGACCCTATTGGGTGCATAGTGTACAGTCCAAACGGCACGTCCGATTAAAAAAAATCACTTTAGATTGAAAACAGTATATTTGGAGACGCTTTCCCCTCTTACATTTTGTTGTAACTCTTATAATAGCCTAACATAGTTACCCTATGTCAGGGGACTTTTGAGACACCCTGTATATAAACTGTATCTTTACTTTTCTGAAATTTATACATTGTCTTCTAGATATCCAGAAAATTATATCTTTTTGATATCCCGGATCAAGAAATACAATTTAATTATATTTGTAATATTTGTAATAAATAATTTACAGTAAATGCAATATACACCATATTTTTTTTTTTTATTCAGATATGATCGCCAGCATACCGGTACCTTTAATTGTAAGGTACGTATGTACAACTAAAGTTTCCTATTCTTTAAAGAATCAAATCTTTCTACAAATTCTAAACTACAAATCTCTTAGTTAAAATAAATTCATTTCTAACCCCCCTTTTTTCTCTAAAATACAATACTAAAAGTTTCGCAGTTTAAAAAAGCATTCATTACTAACAGTTTCCGATTCTCTAAACAATCCAATTTTTTGAGAAATGATAAGGAAGCCACAAATCTTGTTCAAATATTAATTCATTATTAAGAGCTCGCGATTCTCTAAAATATCTAAATCTTTTGATGAATACTAAGTTATATAAATTACCCGGTTCAAATATGTATTCATTACAGACAGCTTCCGATTTTCTAAAGAATCCAATCCCCCATCTAATTCAAGGCTACAGATCTTACAGACCAAATATGCATTAAACTCTAACTAAATTATAATACGTTGCTTTTGAATTAAGTCAGTTTAAATTACTGTGCTGCGTACATAACTATCAGTTTTTAGGTTAGACAATAACATCTCTGTTGTAATGAAACACCAATTGTAACTCTGGACGACTTATGTTTACAACCGACAGTAGCGACACAGTGCTGCGCAAAAGTAAAGATGTTGCTTCTATTGGAGACAACAGCTACATTCTCGTTGCTTTATTGCATAGCGAGCAGATTATATACTGGTGGAAACACGTTTAAGAACACCCACTGGGAGTTCACGGATCTGGCCCAAAGTTGTCACACAAGATATTGATGATAGATTGTAGAAATCTGAACATAACACCTGTGAGACATGTCGAAAGTGTCCAAAAACATTCAGTACACACTTTAAAACACGCGTAACCAGATGAGCATCATATAGATCCTGAATCTCATGGTGTCTCATGGTCACTAGAATTTGGCGTAACTACAGTGTTAGTTGCTAGAGGACGACTGGAGATCAAGCGCCATTGTTATATGTTTCACACGTGCTTGATATATTCGGGGAGTCAACAGACCAAAGCAGAAGATAGTATGTTGAGTTGTCTTGGCTGAATGTAGTTGCGTAGTATCCTGCTGGAAGACGAAAACTCACAAAGTGTTCAGATAATGACGGAGAACAGGATTGACATCATAAGTCTACAATGCATTAGTCGTACTCCCCTGAATAAAGATGAGAGGCGAGCATAGCTTATTGGCTCCCATAGCAGAATGTCATGTGGGGTCTGTGTGAGGAATGCAAACGCACGCTGGATTTTTCTTCTCAACTACGTGACCATTGACACGCACACAGTCGCCAGTGTGACCGAAACAAGAAGAATGATTCTCATCACTCAATACCACCGTACTTTGTCTCGTTTCTTCAGTCTTTCCAACACCACCGAAGAAGTTGTCGATGTCCGGGTAGTTATGCGAAGGAATGTGGAACCATACACCTAACTTCAATAATCGATTGTTTAGTGTTCTTAGGAGGAGACATGGTGGCAGTTATATGCCCACTTAGTTGCATAATCGGCGTTCGCTGGCGTCGGTTTGGCAATGCATACTGACTATGATCTTCACACGACGGATCCACACATACAACTACAATCCTTGGAGTTTTCGACGTCTTTCCACTGGTGGTGGCTGTTTTGTCAGTTATATGGCTAGAACGATTCTTCCGTCCTTGCGCTTCCCGGTGTTTTACGGGACCAGTGGTACTTATGTACCTGCTGTAGAAATTCTGCTTCCCATCGTGTTGGATCGCTGACACGTTATTACGGAAATTCTGCTAAATGATCATCCTCCTTTAACAGACTAATTGCACGTTTACGCTCACAATAATTTCATTCCACAATAGGCATCCGGTGGCATTTCAGAGACAAACTGAGATGTATACACAACGGATTTGCGCATACAACACTAATTGTGTTGTTCGACTACCTTCATAGTGCACAATCAGCATGTGACATAGACTCGTAGTTTTTTACAACATCTATGTTTATCATTAAATTTATGGACATCAGCTACTAAAAATCAACAAGGTAGAAGACTTAAACAATTTTATGAATTATACAATATACAAGAAAGATACTCAATTTTAAAACGAAATAATATCAGGTATACAGTATTTTTAAAACATTTTATATCTTTATATTCTTTTTAAAGTAAAGCTTTCCATTCAGCCTAATTAAAGGAAAAAGAGCTTTATTTGTCAGTTCCGTGAATATGATGAAATTTAAAGTAGTGCTACATCTTGTGTTACAGATAAGAACGATTTTCATATTAAATCATTCATCAATACGTTCTGAATCTGCTAGTTTTAAGTACAGAACTTTATTATTATTATTATTTCATTGTAATTAACATACATATCCCGCAGCAGACCCGATTTCTCTGTAATGTTGGGGACCCGTTCAGAAATGCGTGTTTTTTTTCTTTTCTTCCAGATATCCAAGTAAAGAGCAAAGCTAAGTTATCCAGGCCCTTGTAACCCACGAAAACTTAAGGGAGAGCGCCTTGCTCCCCTTCCTCCAGTGGCGGATCTAGCCTGGGGCCGGAGGCCCTAAGCCCTCCAGTTTTTGTATGACAAAAATAATTTAAGCTTTTATTATGTATTTTTGAAATTTTACTGTTACCAAAAAAAAAAAAAAATGAATCTTCCATTGGGGAGGGGGGATTAATGTCTTTTTCTAGCACCGTTATGATTCTTTAAGAGAGTGAACCTATAGCTTAAGATGAGATCTGAACCAGTTACACTTAACCGGATATCGAACCAGGACCTACCGCGCGGAAGGAGCTAACGTTACCTATATATATATATAATGTGTGTGTGTGTGTGTGCAATTATTACGCATTCTGTAGAGGATGAAAACAAAAATTGAAATGGATTTACGATTTAAAGCTTTAGTTCTCAACCTGAGAACCGTGACTAGCGAGCAAAAGGATACAAGCTACTCAGGAATGTGCATAGTTACAAATGTTGTAACAAGGAGGCGTTAAATACCGTACCAAGAGATAACTATTGAGTTGAATTGATTTTGAGTTTAACGTCCCGTTCAGCAGCGACGCTATATGAGACGTGGACCTACTGATTAACGTGGAATCCGAACCACATGAGCTCTCGCCGGGAATCGAACCCGGGCCTCCCACGCCAAAGGCGCGTACACTAACCGCTTAGCCATGGAGAAGCTTGAGATAACTATTGAGTAGCAGCTGTTTTCCCATTAAGAACAAAGCGGATAAAAAATGACACTGCATTATAGTGGTACCTGTAAATAAATATAAATTGGTGAATATTATTTTATTGAAGATTTGAAAATTCAATTCTTTATCTGAAATCGCAAAAAGAAATCAGACCAACGAGCAAGGGCGCCGATTTCTCTGTAAATTTGGGGAGGCCCACTCAGATGTAGAAGGTATATATATGAAGATTTTAAGACAAATTGCACTCAAATTATCCAAAATATTATATATTCATAAATACAATAGGGGCCCACATGAGCTTTGGGGGGCCCGGGCCCCCTCAGCCCCCCAGGACCGGCGCTCTTGCCAACGAGGGGCAAAGCTGGGGCGTGAAGTATGCAGGGTTCACAAAGAGTGGCGCCAAGTAAACAAGGTTGGGAACCATTGATCTAAACAGTTGCTTGATTGTGGATTGACCAAGCAGGCACTGGATTTTGTTTCTAACGTACTTCTAAAATTAGTGTCTGGTCACACGTGGTTCCTTTTAAGCATATTGAAAGAAAGACAGAAAAACTATTACTAATGCGACACGCATACCAAATTAACATGTGACCTCTGGAATTAATTTATTTCGAACTGGACAAGAACGATAATGACGAAAAATGTGATTGGGATATTTTTTTTAATAAAAAAAAGCAAGTTCCAGAAGGAACATGGCATGGCGTGCTTCTCTTTGAAGGACCTTTGGATGTTTGTCTATTAATCATACACGTGGAGGAACTCTGGCTTTCTTTTTGAAAAGTAAAAAATAAAAAGAAAAGAAAAGTAAGGAACATAAAAGTTGAAGGAGAGATGTGAAGAAGTTCTGTTTATAGCTTGGCTCTTTCTAAGTGGCTAGGTGATCGTACAAGAACAAGGCTCATTACTTTAAAAAAAAAAAAAAAAAAAAAATGCTTGCCCTAATTATATACATTTATATGATTGTAAAATTATGTACAGGCATACATCCTTTTCACTTAAAGAAAAGGTGAGCATCTTACCTCTCACTCTCAGTGTAAATTTATTTCATTAATTCACTTATGCTACGAAACGAGACGAGACAGAAGTTTCAATACGAGAGACGACACGAAACGGGACAGCTCCAATAGAAACAGATGACAACTTTTCAAGATGATTCATCTCTTTCACCACACCTCCTTGAGGAGCAGACAGCCTTGTCTCTTGTTTTGTAGACAGCCATATCTTTCAACATGTAATTGACTTACGGAGGGCAAGGGAGAATGTTGGCTCAGTGGTAGAGCATTTAACTCTGGTCAGGGTGTCTATCGGTCACGTAAGTCACGAAAAAGTCACGAAATCAGAAAACGGTCATGAAAGTCACGAAAAAGTCACAAAATTTAGCTTTTGGGTCACGATTTTTTTTTTAACTGTACAAATGTAAGTACAGATTGAAAAATTTTGTTCTATAAAATGTAAAATTTCACTACCAAAAATATCTATCGTCGGTTTTAGACTAGGGATGCCCACAAAGTTTCGGTTCCGGCGGAACCGGTTCCGGTTCTTGGAGATCCGATTTTCAGAACCGGTTCCGGAACCGGTTTCAGACATGGTTCCGAAAAACCGGTTCCAGAACTGGATCTTAGGAACCGGTTCCACACCTGGATCCGAAAGCCCACAAAGAACCGTAAAGGAGGCACAAAGTTCACCTTCAAAGCACTGCAAAGGGGACCATGCGCTTGTGCCGTCCCCGCCCAGACCCGTTTGTCCTCCCCCCCCCCTCAGAAAAAACAATTTGGTCCACCAGTGGATGTTTAGCCAAATGAGTTTGCCAGTTTGCCTGTTTAGCCAATGAGTTTGCCTGTTTAGCCAATGAGTTTGCCAGTTAACACAATTTATTTAGGCAAATGAGAAAAGCGGCCGCCGCCTGGGCATCTGCCTGTTGCTTCCACCATTTGATCTAACACACTGTTCACAGCCTGCCAGCAGCTCGGGTTTAGCGTAGGGATGGCCACCGGAACCGGATCTTAGGAACAGGTTCCAGACCTGGATTCGAAAAACCGGTTCTGGAACCGGATCCGTTCAGAGCCGAAAACCGGTTCCGACAAGAACCGGTTCTGGCCATCCCTACTTTAGACGCTACCAAATCGCAAGCAAAATACGTTTCTATCGCATGGAGGAAAATTCGGCCTAATTCGCACCCTAATTTGCTATTGAAAATATTAGGAAATTTTATGATTTGGTAAAGAAAAGGTCACGAAAAAGACGAAATTTCATTTTGGAACAGCCAAGTAAATTTGAGGTGGACAACATTGTTCTCGTGGTACTCCCTTTTTCGGGATACTCCCTTTTCTCCCACTTACTCATTCCACCAATTCTTCCATCATCGTTCACTTACTTTAATTATCGTCTCCCTTAGCGTAACGGACATTTAACGTGGGACGTTAAACTCAGACTTCATTTTCATTCTTTTTTTTTTTATCTCAGACCATGTGAGTTTGTGGTGAAAAACATTATGTCCGTAGGTTTTTTTCTCCGAGTTCTCCCGTTTCCTTGCACATTCTCATTTCATCAATTTGTTTTATAATTATTCACTTTCATTAATCATTCATTCGTCTACAGAACATGTAAGCGTGGGACATAAAACTGAAAATTTTCCTTTCATTTCTTTTTCTGAATGCATTGGTTGAATAATTTGGCTATTCTGCAGTTTTATCTCAAGAGTTCCCAACCATATTTTGTTTTATTTTTATGCTTCCTACTTTCCCTCTCTCTCTCTCTCTCTTACACACACACACACACACACACACACACACACACACACACACACACACACACACACACACACACACACACACACACACACACACACACACACACACACACACACACACACACACACACACACACACACACACACACACACACACACACACACACACACACACACACACACACACACACACACACACACACACACACACACACACACACACAGTGTATGTATGTATGTGTGTCTTTTCGAAGAATACATAAAACACTTCTTTGAATGCTAGCAAAAAAAAAGAAAAAAAGCTAAAAACCGACGCACTGAAAAATGGGTGTTGATGAACGTTGAAGGTTGTATATAATCTTACACAGGTAACTGTACTTAAGATATTTTTGTTAAAAAAAATCATTCCTCTTTATAATTTGAATGACCTTGCATACCTGAAGTTTTATAGCTAAACCCAAAGATAGATTTATTTTCTTCTTTCAGTGTTAAAATATAGGTTCCCGTACGCACTGTTATAGTGACATTACTCTAAACGCTTAAAAATACATTTGTTTGTTTGCACCTTGGTGTACTTCAGGGCGTATGCTTCGTTGGAAGATTGTAATAAAATTCAGAAATTCATATAAATTTTAACCTTAAAGACCTAACAAAGGTTATAATAAAATGATGTATCAGCAGGCTTTTAAAACAAAGGAAAACTGTTGGTTTGGAATGGTTGGGATTTTAAGAGCAAGCCAGCAATCAATTTTTCTTTCTTATGTCTCGTAGTAGATCGAATAACACAATACCACTAGAGAGGATGTGGCCTGTCTAATAAACATAGTCTGAGGTTCATTGCAAAAAGAGCGTCACAGTATTTCACTCAACGTTTGACATTCGTGGCTTTAAGATTGGTTTCTCTCGCTTCGGAGGTAATAATTTGTTGCTATTGGAAAGAGTAACGCATTCACAGACTTAGCTGTTTAGCATTTGAACACTGTTCTGTTTTTCTCTTCAGGGATTAAATTCTAATGTATCAATTGGAGGCCCTCCACCAAATATTACCTTGACGCGAGAGGTTAGCTTACATATAGCGGGGGAAAGAGAAGTAAACAACCAACACATCTCATACGCAGTGACTAACATCTTATAAGTGTGTGATGCTGTTTAAAAAATATTACTACAAAATACATATTTTTGTATGTAAATGTTTGAAATTGATGGCGTTTAATTCTAGGTGAAACATTTGGTGTGGATACGAGTTCCCTCCATAGAATTGGTGTGTACGATCAGGCATTTCGAGTTATCCTGAATTTAATCCCTGCTTGCTTTCGTAAAAGAATCACAAATAATGTTAATCTGTACGTCTACGTGAGTTATAAGTTTACAATATTACTCAACAATTATTAGGCCAACTGATGATGGTTGTAAATTGTTGAACCAATCTTCCTTTCCTTTTACTATATTCTAATCAGAAACTATAGAAGTATTTAAACTCTGACAAAACACACATTATGTTTGTTAAAAATTGTAAGTGTTTTAAATAATTTTTCACCAAAAATAATGTTTTATAAAATTGGGGATAATACATATCAAGCCCTTATTATTCACTGATGGAAATAGAACAAAAAGACACGCCTTATTCGACCGAAGTCGAGGGGGTCGCGGTAGCTCAGTTGTAAAGCATTTACTTCTGGTGCGCGGGGTCCCTGGTTCGATCCCAGCTCGAGCCAAGTGGACTTTGTGGTTGGTAAACACCAGATGCGTGGGTTCCCTCTCATTATTCATTCCATCGTTCCATTCATTTCTCATCATCACAGTCTCCTTTCACCTATCAGGCACAATCGTGAGGCGTAAAATTGAAAGATTTAATTTCATTTCGACCAAAGTAGATTTTTGAACGAGTTATCATACTCTTTTCTTTTCTTTTCTTTTTTTTTTTTTTAAACAAAAATCATGGGGAAGGGAATTAAATAAGTTCTCACGTTTGACTGAATTCAAATTAAAGCAGCGGGGATTATTTGGAAATCTCAATAAACGTATACACCATTTTGTTTCAAAATCGAATAATTCTTACAAAAGTTATATCCGGGTGCCACTGCAACTTGTATGCGTGCCACTGTAACTTGTACTGGTGCCATCGGTGTGTGTGTGTGCAACACACGCAGGATTGAACACAGACTAATACCGGATATTGCTAATAACCTGGCGTACCGCGATGTGGACTTTTCACAACCAATGCCACAATTGAATCGGTGAGGAGAAAAAGGAGAATATTCCAAAAAATAACGAAAATTAACTGAAATAGCCATTTTGTTCTCTATCCGTGAATACATAGAATGAACGTAAAAAGAGGATGTTACTATCATAATTCATTGTTAGATATCGCTTCGAAATTTTCGCTGAGTGGAAGAAAGAGAACATTCCTGGAAGATTCTCCTTTTTCCACGCAACACCAGTAATTCCCTGATCGGCCACTAGATGCTGCGCAAGTCACAGGTAGACTTTCACGCCAGTCGTGGAATGTGTTATGAACATTGCAAAATAATATTCTAGTGCCTTGAAGTATTCTGTAAACTTGTGTCTCAACAATGTCTTCGTCAGAGGACATGTACGAACCAAGGGCACCCATCAGGGGGGCAAGCGGGGCGCCCTTGGTTCTGCATATAGCATAACATTTGACTATATGCAGAATCTTCCCCTACCGTTCATTTCTGTCCAGGAAATATTTTATTTACGACAACTTTGGTTTTATGTTTTTAATATCCACGATATGGGAAGACAGAAATCAGTATTCTTTACATATACTGAAGGAGAGGCGAAGAAGGGCCCTAATGAAGTATCTTCACTCATTTACAGTTTCATTATTAACATTCCAGATGAAGGTACAGAACTGCATATATTTAGCGATACTTGTGGGGGCCGCAGCAGGAACCACACCCTCAGATTACTTTTGGGCCTAACCATGAATGATAGATTTAAAGTGTTTAGTCATTATTTTCCAATCCGGGGCCACAGCTTTCTGCCCTGTGATCCAAGGGC
Organism: Thermobia domestica; assembly: GCF_964235325.1. Classification (NCBI taxonomy): domain Eukaryota; kingdom Metazoa; phylum Arthropoda; class Insecta; order Zygentoma; family Lepismatidae; genus Thermobia; species Thermobia domestica. The sequence continues at coordinate 163,537,574 of NC_137466.1, forward strand.
GCCCATCTTGTGGTTTCCAAGGGGGGCAAGTATAAGTGACGTTTCAAATATAGTTTCAAATTTTGCTGTAACTAATGTAAAAGTTCTATTGGGTTTTCGATATTCCCAAGTATAAATTCCTCTTAGGGGGGACAGCGCCCCACCTTGCCCCCCTGATGGGCGCCCTTGCTGTGATCGAAACTTCTCAGTTATTAACAGGGCAATAAGAAAGTGTGATCGCGTTTATACACCAAAACAATATGAAGACATCATTAAAACAGCCAAAAAGACTTTTCCACAGTTTGAGGTAAGGTGTGTCAAAAATGAACATATCATTAACCCTTAAGTACTCGCGCGGGGTGTTCACACACCCCTAAACAGGTAACTTTTGTGGCGCTAGCCACAAGTCTTCATGAAAAAATATTTAAAAAATCTCAAAACGAGTTCAAAACATCTAACTGTAGCAAATACTTTTAAAAACATGTCTAGAGTTGTAAAAATATCAACTTGGGGTCTGTTGGACCCTGCGCGAGTACTTGCGGATTAACTTATCATTAATGAGGATTGGTGGCCTTACTATTTCAAGAAGATTACAACAGACATTGAGAAAAAAGGTGAGAAGTTTTCTATTAGTCAATATAGACATCTTGTGTACAATAGTGAAACTAAAGGCTGCATGAAAGCTTATCAGTACATTGATGGGATGCAAAACAACTTTTAAACTAAGCTAAACAGGAGCCAGTAATATGTTGTTCCCACAAGACCTTGCTTACCGGGCCAAAGTACCAGTAAATCCAAAGAAACTCATAGACGTTGTAAAAGTTAAGCATTACGTGCCGGAGGAGTATTAAGATTTCTATAACAATATCATACAGTTGCCAGTTTCTGAAGATGCTAGTAGTGACAATGATAATGAGTAGATACAAAGGTGTTTTGTTTAAACAAACTTTATTCTAAATGCATTTACTTTACATTTTCTACTTTTTGTATTGCATCTAAACTGATGTTATAAATACCTTTTCATTTTTTTTTAGAAAATGTCACTAATGTTGACTTGAAACTTGCAATTTAAATAAGTTTTGCACTAAATGTACCATATATTAATGAGTTGACGGTTTTCAATCATGTGTTTAGAAATAACATGTGCTTTTCTGTATATTTTGTACACTTTTTTGGCACATTTATCTCTTGCGTGGAAAAAGGAGAATATTCCGCAAACAAATTTCCTGTGTAGCCGGAAATATAAAATATTTAAATGTTTTTTCTTTGTGGCAAATTATAACCCTTAGCATATACTACAAGTGTATAATGCAAAACAATCATATCAGAGCAACAGATTTCTCAATAAATAGTTTTTTGTAGTTTCCCGAAAGTAAGACGTTGAGGAATGTTCTCCTTTTTCTACTCACCGATTCAATTGCTATTGCAGTCTGCTCGTCGGGCGCTGTTCTCGAACGTCCACTGCGTGGCTGTTCACCACAAAACCTGTTGCACGAAATTTGTCCAATAACTTAGAAACTTCAATGCGTTCCTCCTGTGTAAGTGCCATTGTGGATCACCTGCAACGATAAAGAAAATTGATCACCTCCTTGCAATTTTAAGCTTTAACAGGTCATAACTCCTACACACAAATAAAGATATCGCAGGACGGATTGCACAAGTGTGTTTCGTAGAAAAAGACGTCTAAAGTAATATGCGACATGACTTCCTTCCCATTTGAAAAGCGTAACCCAAATCCAAAATGGCGGATTTCAAGATGGCCGTCGCTGTCGCCTTAGCTCCTGTAAGTTGCGCCCTCACCTATAGACACTCCGTACCAAATAACATTGTGATTCCTCAGACCGTTCGACTTTTGTAAGGATGTATCCAGATTTTTGCTTTACCCTGTAGAACACATAAAAAAAAAAAGAGAATGGGCAGAGTTTAAGTTCACTCTCTCGTTCTCGATTTATAGTTAATGCAATTAGTGGGATGATTGTGAAGCCTCAAAATATATGCGTCATATTCCAGAGAAATTGATATTTTTACGAAAGATATTGTTGACCATAGTTTTAAACGTATGTAAGTGGGTAGTGGGTGGCGAATGATCCATTCAATATGAGGGATTATGATACAAAGAAAATATAGATAATATGTCAAAACAGCATGAATTTTAGGAGAGTTATAATGTAACTCGTAAAAGCAGTCGAGGAGGAAGATAAATCTATTACTTTATTCTTTGCTGCTTCTAACTCCATGCACGAGAGATAATTGGTGAGTCTTAAAGAAAATGCACGACATATTACCCAAAATTCAACATATGTTTAAACAAAATTGTCATGGAATATATTTTTTCTTTTAGTGGAGGGAGGGATAAATCATCCATTCTTTCATTCTTGACAGATTGTAACCCCAAGCTGTGAGGGTGATCAGAATACCCTAAAGAAACTATACATTGTATTTGATCGTAATTGAACTACAGAAATTTTCACTTTATTTTGAAAAACAAAATATCTTTCATTTATATGCTTAAACATGTGGTGAATATTACCACATTTTATCCCTTTATTACCGATGTATTGTAAGTTCTAATAATAGAGTTATTTCTGCAAGGATTGCGTCCTCAAACAATAAGATTATTTCTGTAAGTTGAAGGAAGGTGTATATCAAATTTCATTTAAAATCAGATAAGTTTTACGTGGTTTACATTAGAAAATTATCTTGCATTTATATTGTAATGTTTTGTTGTTAGTGTCTTAAATAACGAAAGCGGGATTTAAACCCATCACCTTTTCTTATGAAGTCAAGTCTTCTAAAAGTTTTTCGTTTTTCCTTTTTATCTTATTCTCTTTTCTTTCTTTTTCTTTTTTTTGTACAAAATTCTTGTAAGTCTCTAAATGTTTTCAGAGTTCAATGAAGTCCTCGGCACACACAAGTGGCCTCGAAATAAAGTCTTTAGCTCGTAATGGCTTTATACAGGCTTATATATGAATAATTCCTTTGCTCATGGCAGCCTCCGGAGTTGGTGATTAAAGGATGTCTTGTTGAGACAGTTAAAGGAGTTCTCCGTAGCTCACAGCAGCCCCGGAAGAAAGATGATTAAAAAAATGAAATGAAATCTTTGAGTTTTACGTTCTACGGTTATGCCGGCTAGGCTAAAGGAGACGGAATGGTTAAAGTACTTCTCCGTAGCTCATAGCAGCTTCATGAAATGTGTTTTAAGGAATTCTCCGTAGCTCATGGTAGCCCAGGAGAAGATGTTTAGGAGTGAATGATCACCGGGTCAACTGATATAGCTTTCTCCTCTTGAGGTCTTCTTTTATAAGCATCTTCTTGAAGGGGAGTCCATGTAGGGGTAATCAGCTTTCTTCGTATGTTTCTCCGAATCCGTTTTCCTGTTATCCTGGAGGTATGTTCTTTTCACGACACTTACTATTGTTTGTTCAGGAGCTTAACACTATGAATCGTATGTACGGGGATGGAACCTTTCAATATATTTAACCTTACAATATTGAATTGGATTTTACCCACTTTACCTACTGTTGATGAATTTCAACCCGAAAAAAGCTGAGGACCTAATTGGTATTTTCTTTTCTACATTAGGCCCTTTCATTATTTTTTGTTTGTAAGATAATCATAAATTTGTCCACTGCCGGCCACCGAACAGAATAAAATACAGAGGTACTGTTCAGTGATTACAGGGATGGCCCGGGTGTGGATTCTTCAGTGGAGCTAAGATACCCCTCGCGGGGGACATATTTTCAATCGTACTTAACGTGTGGGTTACCAGTATCTTCGCAGTACTACTTCTATCCCCTGTGTATTGAATGTCTCCCCCGAATGAAATCTTTCGAAACCACCACCTGTCCTCTTTGTACTGTGGTGTCTTAACATGTAAATAAATCAGGAGAACTGCAGAATTACAAATCACAAATAAGAATTGTAAGTTATACAAATAAGGTATTATTCTATCCTTCCCGACTCAGTGCCGTAACTTGTGAGGAGTAGGAGCCATCTCCCCCATTTTAGCTCCCCCCTTTCGATGGAGCCCACTTCAGAATGTAAAGCGTTCTTATTTCATAATTATATGATATGAAGATGAATGTATAAATGAAGCTGGAATAGGTTCACCATAACCAAAAAAAGAAAAATCAAACAAAAATATGATCTAGGCCTATTTCAGAAAAAAAAGTCTACTAATTTAACTTGCGAAACAGAATGAACTCACCATACCATTTCCAAATAATTTAAAAGTGATTTTGCTGCCCCATATTTTGAACAACGTATTTCCCTAAGATGATGTATAAATATAAGCTGGACCCTACTTCAGTAAAGCTTCTCCGTGGCTAAGCGGTTAGCGTACGCGCATTTGGCGCGGGAGACACCGATTCGATTCCCGGCAGGAGCTCATGTGGTGCGGATTCCACGTTAATCAGTAGGTCCCGTCTCATATAGCCTCACTGCTGAAATGGAGGTTAAATTCAAAATCGCCTCACCTACTTCAGTAAAACGCGAACTAGGATCCGCAAAATGTTTATTAAATTCTAGGGAACCAAATATTAGTGCTTGTCCCCCCACCCCAGGAAAAGATCCAAAATACGGTGCTATTCCCAGCCAACCCTCCCAATTTATGTTATAGAACTGTAGAAGAGTTCAGGGACATCAAGGATAAGTGGCATTTCCAAGATTCGAACATGAACATTTTGTTATTAGGAACTGTTCTTCTTCTTCTTCTTCTTCTTCTTCTTCTTCTTATTATTATTATTATTATTATTATTATTATTATTATTATTATTATTATTATTATTATTATTATCTAGGAAATCCAAGAAGGAAAACTATGATTAGTTTTCTTCCTAAGCGTTTAGGATACGTCAATTGCAAACTTTTGCAATTTTTTCCCCTGCTGTATCATTCTATAAAGAAATGTGCTATTTTTAAGTTATTAATAATTCCTCCCTTGCAAATCCATTTTTTTTGGGGGCGAAGAAGGGGGTAATATAATTTATACGTGAAGCATTTGTTTCCGTTAGCTGGATTCCCATGTTTTTACAACCCCATAAACAAGCCAGTCGTTACCAAGAGGGCATTTTTATTGCAGAGCAAAAAAAAAAAAAAAAAAAAGCTTTTATCTGTGCAGATAGTAGTTGTTTTATTTCAATGCCAATGGTAGGTCATTATTTTGTTCGAAATAGTAGTCACTCATCATTCTTCGTTCGTACAGAATTTTGTGCTCGTTTCCGCTCATATTGGTACGGTATATATATATATATATATATATATATATATATATATATATATATATATATATATATTGAAACTGGTATTTAGAAAGTGAAATAGCACTTATTACTACTAGTAGTTCTCAAGATGATAATAATAATACTACTAGTAAAAAAGCAATACGCATTTACTTCTCAAATCCTCATGGATAAAGTTTCCTCCAGACAGGCGCCATTTTAGGCTCTCTCTACGCAACAATATCCCCCTTTCGTAAACATTTACACTACTGATCGAATTTTAATTTTCTTTTTTACTGTGGAATTCTAAACGTAACTCAAAACGCAATAAACGAGGAAAAAGAAGACTCCAGAAAGGAATAAAAAAAAGGAAAGGGAGAAGAAATTGAAAGTCGACTGAGAAAATTGCGTTCTTTGGGTATACCGGGTTCTGGCATTGACAGTAATGGCCAGAAACTCTGGGCGGAAAAAACGTGCGAAACGTGTTTCTACGATTTACTAATTATATATATATATATATATATATATATATATATATATATATATATATATATATATATATATCAGGGTTGGAAAAACCATGGTTTTTATTGAAAAAACCAAAAAACCAGGCTTTTTTGGTTTAAACCAGGTTTATTTGGTTTAAATAATTTGCTCTATGTATTTATATCACATATGGACAGCAGTAAGCTTGTTTCGCCTTAGTGTTAGTATGCAACAACCGGGTTATGCTGGAAGGGGTCACATAAGCTTAAAGCGGAATCCAAACCGCTTCTCGGCTTACATCCAAGAGAAATTGTCTTCCATTTGAACTCGAAACCGGGACTAATTGGCCACAAATGCGATACGTCTGCCGACTCATTCACGAAGGACTCCTGGTAAAAATACGTTGACTGATCTTTACATATTTGTTAATATAATCGCCAAGAGTCATTAGTACAGAAGGGTAAAAAGATAAACAATTGCACAAGTGGATCCATTATACAGAATTACATATGGAGAATTTCAAAGTACTACAGAGTACAGAAGAACTAATTTAGTCCAAGTCAGTTCACTACGACTTTTATTAGTCCAAGTTAAAGAAATATAACGACTTACTTTGCATATCAGTAAGAAAAGTGAATAAAGATACGATGGCTCTGACCCATTTATACATAAATAGTTACCAAATATTCTTGTTATTTCAATAACTGCCTCTCGTGGGGTTTGTATGACTTCCTCCCCAAAAGAGTACGGCATTTCGATGTGTTTTATCAATAGTAAACGTTATTAAAACGAAAAATTGTTTATAATTTTCCTTTGGTTACATAACAATAATAATAAACTATTAAAAAATCACAAAAGAAACATTCGTAAAATTACATAAAAAAGTTGCTTTAGTAATATAATCTCTTTGAGTAATGAATGGGGAATTTAGGTCTGAATATAGTACGAATAATATATGGGAGTGAAACGTGATAACCCACAAATGTGTGTTCATCAAGATTTTACGAATAGTTACACTTTTACGGACATTTTTCGTTTTTTGGTTTAAACCTTTTTTTTTCCATGGTTTAAACCAGCCAACCCTGATATATATATATATATATATATATATATATATATATAATTAAAATTGATTTAGTCTAAAATTTCCAATACATGAATAGCTTGTTTTCATTATGGGTTACGAATCATTCCTAAAGTTCGGTGTTGAAATTGGTTGTATTAAATAATAATAATAATAATAAAATAACCAACTTACTTGTTCGCTCAAACTGAAGTCATCGAACAAAATTACTTATTACTAGATTTGTATTTTTACATTATTTGTCAATAGTGAGTCATTATAAGATGAGATCTACAGCTTAAGAATGATATCTGATCCACTGTAATACGTTCAATGCTTTTCCTGGGGAATCGAACCCGGTCTTCGTGTACCAGAGACATACACTCATTAGCTATTGAACCAGAAAAGAGAGAGAGACAAAGTAAGTGGGGATGCAATGTAAATTGGCATCTTGTTTGTGTGTGTGTGTGTGTATATTTTTCTTTCGTCGTTGGTAAATGTAATTTAAATGTGGTATGTTCATTTTTCATAGTCAACTGTGTTCGGTGGCAAATCATACTTCAAGCTGACAGGTTTGAAACGAGAAGTTATCTTCATGTGCCATGTCGATGATAAGATAATACTGATAGAAGACATCAAGCTTCCCGGGGGGGAAAAAAATCTAAATAGCCTATATTGTCGAAATTTGCCCAGAAAATGATGTATTTGTAACCATAATAATTGGCCTCCTAAAAGTACACCTGTACCTAGAAAATACAATGTCGGTTGCAAAATACCATTTTTGAAGGTACTAAGAGTGAATTTTTAATCGAAAAGACAGGATGACACAGTATGTAATGATTTTGTACCGATTCACCTACTCTTAATGTGCACAGAATGCTCAGTGCTTTTGAGAAATAGCTGAACAGTTTATAGTCTCTTCAGAACAGTTACCTACAAGTATGCCATGCCAACGATGCGAATTTGTGTACCGGACAAATAATAATAATAATAATAATAATAATAATAAAATTTTAAAAACTTTCAGATTTACATGTATGTATATTAATCTAATTGATACATTTCACAAAAGCAAGCTTGTAAGGATAAAGTGAAATTTAGTTTTGTTTCAGTGATATGGGTTTTACAGTCTGTGAGGAAAATGAATTTCGAACCCAGAGAGCGAGAACGAGAGAGAGAGAGAGAGAGAGAGAGAGAGAGACACTCAAGTACTAGTAGATAGTATCTAGTTCAAAACGTTGAGAATATTGTGGAATGATTTTTTTCACATCGATGTATATCCTTGCTTGGTAGATTTATTGTTTCTCCTCACTTTCTGCGAGAAGAAAACTAAACTTCTTTTCGCGGTATCTTCAAAACCCTATATTTCATATTATTGGTTAGTTATCATAATATATGATTTTCTTTAAAATTTTTCCACACCGCTTTCTGTAAAGTTTCTTTTTTTTTATATATATGGTTGCAAAGTTATTTTTTCCCCATAGACTGATATCCAAATTAAATTATAAAAAGGAAATATCTCAATCTCTGCGTCACGCGGATTTATAATGGTACAATGGTCACGATAATTTATAATAGTAAAAATAGTCAGTCTAAATGATTTTTAAAAGTTTTACGTCCCACCCTTATGATGGCTAGGCTAAAGGAGACAGTGATGATGAGAAATGAAGGAAATGGTGGCATGAAGAAAGTGGGAGGAAACGGGAGAACCCCGAGAAAACCCACGCACACAGTGTTCGTCCACCACAAAGCTCAGTTGGCGCAGACTGGTATCGAACCAAGGACCCCACGCGCCAGAGGGTGAACGCTCTACCATAGAGCCATCACTGCCCCTTAGTCAGGCTAATAGGTGCTGCAACTTATGCTGACTGACGTTAATAGATGTCACTACCGTGCAGCCAATTTGCTGATTATTTCAAAACTACATTCTTTCAGTTTAATTATTTCAAATGTATAGTGATGGTGCGGAACATGAACATGTCTTGCTGTTTACCATTAGGACAAAGGATGTAGTCACATTTAGATTAAACATTAATATGGCAAACTAAATAAAAAAAGCTAAATGTAAACTATTCCAGATCCTATTTAAGAACAACTTTAACATATACCATACAACGGGACGGAGCACAAAACCTAGTAATTCATCTTTCATATTGATTTTTTGGCTAGTTTCTTTTTGTATAACCCGAATTATGAAACACCGAGTAAATATAGGTGAGAGAAAATACGACGATATTTGAACCTTCTGCAAATGTGCAATCATGATGTGTTTCAAGAATTAATAATAATAATAATAATAATAATAATAATAATAATAATAATAATAATAATAATAATAATTATTATTATTATTATTATTATTATTATTATTATTATCACTTAGTGGAACTTATAAGATTGTACTGTACGTACGTCAGTTACTCCACACGATAACTAAGTTCCCTCATGGCTAAGCGGTTAGCCTACGCGTCTTTGCCGTAGGAGATCCGGGTTCGATTTCCGTCGGAAACATGTCGTTCGGATCTCACGTTAAGCTGTAGATCCACGTCGCACATACCCTCGCTGCTGAAAGGGACGCTAAACTAAAATCAAACAAAAAAATCCACATGATGTCTTATATACCAAAGTGAACTTTTTATTATTTTACTTTTTGTATTATAATTATAATTATTATTATTATTGCAATAGAAAGCTAGGCGATTATCTCTGCTGAGTTCGTTAATGAAGTCAAACCGTTAATAACTTCATGGTTAACGGCAACCCTTTACTGTATCGTTTATAATCCATGGCATTCCCTAGCTTCTATGCAACCTGTACAGTAGCAAAGCATTCTTGGTTGCCTATGATAAACGATATGCAGTTTTTCTTGCTGCAGAAAGTTCATTAGCCCTTAGTTCAGCGTGATTCTTCTTACAAGTTAGTGTCCTTACAAGAGCTTTATTATTATTATTATTATTATTATTATTATTATTATTATTATTATTATTATTATTATTATTATTATTATTATTATTATTATTATCCCTTTACAGCATAGTATTTGAATAGTGGTGCATGAGTCTATCAGAATTGGCCAAACTTGATTTTTCCTCTGTTATTTCTTTGATTGGAACACAAAAATCATGAGGGGAAATCTTGTTGAAATAGTCAATACTTCTATTTTTTTCTTCATTAATAGTGGTGAGTGCTTTTAGAAGTTTGGATGATGGATGGTATTTCAGCAATAGGAGATTGTAGTATGTGGACCTGTATAATTGCACATAGTTTTTTTTTTCATATTGATTGTTTAAAAGTTGTAAAATACTTCGCACAATGTTCTACGTTCTACTACTTGTAGATTAGGATAGTTTTTTTGTAAATGTAAATATAGTATATATTTGAGGAAGATAACAGCAAGTGAAATGGAAAGATTTTATGAAATAAAACTATTTTCTATTAAAAATAAATTTTAAAAATGTGGAAAATCATGACCAGGGTTAGTTTTATATACTTTATAAGTCTCTCTCTCTCCCGTAGGGGTCGCGGTGGCTCAGTAGTAGAGCGTTCACCTCTGGTTCATGGGGTCCCTGGTTCGATCCCAGCTCGCGTGAAGCGGGTGGATAAACACGTGTGTGTGGATTTTCTCGGAGTTCTCCCGTTTCCTCCCACTTCCTTCATTCCACCATTTCATTCATTTCTCATCATCACCATCTCCTTCAGCCTAGCCGGAATAACCGTGTGACACATACAACTTAAAGATTTTATTTCATTTTATAAGTCTGCTCCTTTTTTTTCTCAAGGGAGTTACTGCATGACCTCAAGGACAATGGAATGTCTGAAACCTCAATTCTGCACCATTCACTAGTAAATAAACAACTTTAGCTTCATCTTTATATATATATATATATATATAGGCGCTGATCCAAGGGGGGCTGTAAGGGCTATAGCCTTCCTTGACGCTCAGGTATACACTGGATAAAATGGGCTTCAATCATGCTTTACACTGGCAAACCGGCAAACTGTGGTTTAGCTCCTCCTTTGATCATATCCTGGATCCGCCACTGTATATGTATTGCCACATTGTAATCTTAGAAAATGGTAGTTGCTAATAACGTAAAGGGAAATTAAGGATTCATATTCTTCCATTTACTTTGTTTACACTTCCTTCCGTTGCAAATTTCCACCGTGTAAAGTGAAAATGGAGCTCTAAATATTATATGTAGTAATAAATCATATAATTTACATAAATATTTCTTTTTATTGTTCAAGGAAAATTGTACAGAGAGAACCTTTCATTGAATAAGAAAGTATCTTTACTTGAGGAAGTTAATTTTCAATGTGATGTGTTATTTTCAAGTGCTGGTTTTCAGTGAGATACTGTGTGCATGTGTTTCTTAATTTTTTTGATAAGATCTGAGATGTAACTGATTTACTGGTTGTGTTTTGTTAATTAATGTGCAAGGATTTTATTATGTTCTGTAAGAATGATCGAAACGATTCTGTGTTTTGGGGTAAGTTTGTTTCGTATTTTACTCATTTTTACTGTTTGAATTGTACTGATTACAAACAGTGTTTCTTCCAGACATGTTTTTGGTGTGGCACTGCCCCCCGAAGCTCTGGGAGTGCCGCCTGAAAGAGACCAAGATTGTGTCTGTAATATAAAATTTAATATATAGAATTTTACGTGTGAAAATATTGTGTGTCCTTCTGAATACTAAGTGTGCCCTTCCGGAACATTTTTTCAGAACGAAACATTGATTACAAATGATATGTAAATACTTCAAACTTTTTATGAGCTGCTTTTATACTCCACAAAAAAGATTACACTAATGATAAACACGTCAGTAATATACATAGAAAATCCCAAACTGCTAGTCCCATTAAGATATATACAATATATTCAAGAGTAAGCCATGTATTCGAATAATGGAAACATAATTGAGACTATAAAATTCAGGGCCATAAATTTTATCCATCCAAAGTGAGATTTTCTTGTATTGGGATCCAAATATGTCCGTAAGTACGTATGTCTACTATGCGAATACGAGCGAATAACCTAAATAGTTGTGATATTTCAAGAAAGCCACGGAAAAGGATGGATAATTTCCACTCAGGACGTGAATTCTTTCCCTTAAAATTGTTAAGTTAAAACTTTTTGTCCTATCTCTTTGATATCATGCCATTCATGATTTCATTGATTGACATTGATGTTCTGTAACAGGGAAGTCATGAAGAATGAGAACTACTATACTCTGAACTCCTAAGGTTTGCATTGCACAAGTTGTAATCCCAGCTGGGTTTCAAATCGTGGCCACACGCTAAGCCAGATACTAGCCATGAGACTACAAGGGACAAAGAAGAGGTGTATATACAGTATTCAGTTTATAATGTAAAATCTCCGAGGCGTAACATCGCTCAATTCACGTTTATAGGAATTTATGGCTCATTTTTTTTAAAGTCCCAATTTTGAACCTTCAATTATTTCCTGGTTTCGACTTCATAATATCGTTACTCGTACATTATGTTATTAATACAACTTGGGTATTGTTCAGTGGAGATATTTCGGAGTATTTTTGTGCATTTTTATTAGATTTGAATAGATTCCAGTCACTTTAAATCATATTGTAGAATGGTCACGGTGTCTTGACCGGGATCCATTTATGACCGACTGTACAAAAGAGAACAAGTGAAAAAATGGGAAGTAATGATGATAACATTTGCAGAGTTGTATAATATTATATTTCTATTGTAGTAACTGTAAATATAATAGTAATTTGTGTTTATTTCTTTTTCTTTCTAGGTAAGTGATCTTTCCAAACCATAGAGAAGTCAGATGTAAGTAAGTACTTAAGAGGTTATGTAAAAAAGAAAAGCTTACTTTGTTTATTGTATCTTTAAAAGATTTTCTGAACAGTTTTAGCCAGTAACTTTTTAACTTGCTAAAACAGTAACAAGTAACAAGTTAAAAGTAAGTCACACGAACTTTTACTTTGTGACATCATCATGCTTTTTAGGTGCAAGGATTCTAAAATTGATATTTTGTTTTAAGATTACGTCCCACGTTAATGCACCGAGGCTAAAGGAGCTACTGATAGTGAGATGAATAATGATAATGGTGAATAAAGAAAGCAATGAACGAAGAAAAAGTGAAGAAATGGGAGAACCCCGAGAAAACCCGCGCACATATGATTTCTTTGTTGAGCCATCGCGGCTGTTGAAAATTAAAAAAAAAAACTAGGTGCAAAGTTGCTTTTGTGGAGAAATTTGTGGGGAAAGTATTGCAGATAATCTTTTCTATCTTTAATCTTTTAATCTTTTCTAGGTACGAACAACGAATACGTGTAACTCGCACTTGGAAGCATAATTTTACACATTTCATAGAAAATACACGCAGAAATAAAGGGAAAATTAGTAAGTCTGTGAAATTGACCACCCCGCTTTTTGCTCCCTTAGTTTCCTACCCGTTTGTTATTATTATTATTATTATTATTATTATTATTTACAGCAAAGTAATACGCTGTTTAACATTTAAATTCAGAAACCTCTGTTTCATTTATCTTCGAAATATAGAACACTATCTTTCGTATATTATTATCTTTTTTACCTTCACCAAATTTATTGTTGTTTTCCTCGTGCGCAATTTGAATTATGATGCATTTAGAATTATGTTAACTTTCTTTTTTTATTCTAATATGTTGCTTTGGTCAGAGTGCTAATTTGCATTATAATGCTTATTTACATAGAGTATATATATATATATATATATATATATATATATATATATATATATATATATATATATATATATATATATATATATATATATATATATATATATATAAATGTTTTAACATGAGTTTTTATTACCATTTTTATGCCTTTGAAATGGAGTGAGAAAAATTAGATTACCTATACACAATATTATTTTTCTTTTTCAGTTTTTGCTTCATGAAACCCATCCCTATTCCGTGATAAAATACACAACTTAGTAATAACATAATATTCATAAAAGGTAGCATAGCAAAGGTACTCCATAAGAGGCAGCCATAGCGTAAAGTGTGCTATTCAAACTTCGAAGAAGTCGAAGAAAATTGTATATTTTTTTTAAAGGAAAATTTTGCATAGAAGTATAATTTCTGGACGAAAAGCAATTTTTAGCCCCCAAAAATATTTATAGTGGGATAAGGAATTGTTGGTCAGAACTATGAGTGAAATTGATATACATTGTGTCCCAGGAGAAAATCGCGTCCTTTTGGGAGGTGATAGGAGAGGCCATTCTAACAAAGAAAAAAAAACTTTCTTTGTTAGAATGTCTAATTCTCAACAATTTCAGAGCTACAGATTCTTTAACAATTTTTGTCCTTATGTCAGTGAAAGTATTTATTGCACATCCTGTAGTTAGTTTACGGAGATGAGGCTTCGTGCATTTGAATGGTGATGTTGGAGCCTTTTCAGTGATATGGAGGGAAGTTATTAAAGGAAATTGGCTACCGTTCCTAAAAGAAAAAAAGTCGCTTGTCAAGATTATTTTAAGAAATTAGATGGCAACACTGTCGCCGAGGATTCGAATGCGCTGCGTGACACCTCTGTAGATTAAATACAGGTTGAGCATTAAATATTTGTGTTCAACATGAAGTTAAAAATGGTTAAGAGTCTGTGATGAATTCATTGAGAAAAGGAAACATGAGAATTCTCCACAATCTCACCCCTATATTCACAGCTTGAGTCCTCCAAATTCAATTTCGTTAAATACATTCATGTATTTTTAAAAAAAATATGTTTAGCATTATTTGTTAGAGAAATAAGTAATTCAACACCGGAAAACAAAATTACTGGCTGCATGGGAGCTAGACAATTACTATTGGGCTTATACAAAATTACAACTCTGCAGGGGCGAATCCAGGACGGACTTCTGGGGGGAGCGGTGGGTTGTAATACTGTCATTTAAAGCTACTTTTAAAAGCTCTGGGATGGGTTATATATAAGAAAGTCTCCTCTTCTGAGGGGCAATCGCCCCCCTGCATCCGCCCCTGCCACTCTGTTCGGTACTTTGTATCTTACCGGTACTTTGTGATTCTGATCACAGTAGAGTAGGCAAATAAGACTATGTTTTATTTTATTAATTTATTTTGCTAAATGATAACAATAATGATCGAATTGTTGCTTTTAACCAATAAAAGAAAACCAATATCAAAATTATTAGTACATCCGTACATTTTGAATAGCAACCCGTACCTGAGTTGTTAAACCGATACAATATGGGTGAAACCCGTACAATTGGCAGCTATGCCTGTAGTAATGAATTTTCTGATTGCGGGGAAGATTCGTTCTTATTGATTTCTCGAATACAAATCTTTATTACAAGTTCACACTGCTTTTACTTAAGGTTTAGTCTGAAATTAACGTTTAAATTGTGTGTGCCATAATCTATCCCTAAATCTTGCTGTAAATAGCATTAAAAATAATAGTTAAGTTGAAACCTCAACTTGATGGTCCACAACTCGGGGGTAAAAAAAGGTCTACACAAGAAAATGTTTCACGTGTTTATTAAGCAAATTGAACTCTACCTTCGTGCCTAATTTGGTCAATATCAAATTAGTTCTGTAGATCATATACGTGTACAATAATACTATTCTTGTCATTACCTTTGGTTTGCAGTCGTCCAGGGTCTGGCACGTAGAGGTCTGCACGGGCTCGGGCCTACAAGACATATATCACTTCGGGCTCGGGTCTACAAGACATATCACTTCGGGCTCGGGCCTACAAGACATATCACTTCGGGTTCGGGCCTACAAGACATATCACTTCGGGTTCGGGCCTACAAGACATATATCACTTCGGGCTCGGGTCTACAAGACATATATCACTTCGGGCTCGGGCCTACAAGACATATATCACTTCGGGCTCGGGCCTACAAGACATATATCACTTCGAGCTTGGGTCTACAAGACATATATCACTTCGGGCTCGGGCCTACAAGACATATATCACTTCGGGCTCGGGTCTACAAGACATATATCACTTCGGGCTCGGGCCGTAAATTTTTAAATATGCAACCATATTTCTCGGGCCTTTTCGGGCCTAACTTTGTAAATATATTGTACAACGATATGTATGGCACCGTTATTTCTGGAGAACTTTTAAAGCACAACTGCAAAATTAAACCTCTAATTGCTGTAAATAAAAATACAATTTTGTGTTAATTATCAAGTTTCTGTAATTCGGGTTTATTTGTGGTTCATTTGGTTATCGTACGAGCTCGGGCCGGGTTCGGGCCTAAATGCTAAAACATATTTCGGACTCGGGTCGGGCCTCACATTGTAAATTCACGGGCCGGACCGTGGGTAAAAATTCCGTCCCGTGCAGACCTCTACTGGCACGGCGCTGTGGGCTTCCTTTTTCTTTTCTTTGCTGAGTTTCTAATATTAATGGGGTGAAGAATTACTACAGCAAGCTATATGAAAGCATTAAAGTAAGTTACCATATATGATAGTAAGTTTCATTGCGTATTTGATCGAAATTGAAACGATGCTAGTAACTCAGGTAAGGGGAATAATGGAGTTTTTTGTTGTTATTGTTTAGGTAAAGGAGGTACAGGGAGCGTCAAAATATTTCTTGACTAGGGTGTCAAATTACCTACAGCCGCCCCTGCCATAGCCCATGATGCTAATACGTCGTAGGAATTCTTCAAATCAGATTAAGGCTCGAAACTCAATACTAGTTAACTGCCATAATCCCCCGTCAGTAAATCCTTTTATTTGCTATTTCATTTTTGTTTATTAACTAAATAACTGGGTTTCGTTTCACATTTTGAAAACTATGGTAGACTGCCAGACTATACGTAGTAATCAATGTTAAAACCGGAAAAGATAGATTTCTACTATTTTCTGTTTGAACAGAGAAATAAAGTTGGAGGAGATTGGAACCTATTCTTGGGACGCCTACATTACTAAATCTGTTAGAAGCTCGAAGTGTCAATATATTTTACTATGCTAAGGGACAATGTTTATGACGATTGCAGGCGGCGCGCAAAGTTTCCTTTAAAAGCTGTTAGCAAATGAGAGGTCTACGCTGTTGTCACAACTTTGGCACCTACTTGCCTTGTAGTATGGGGGCCGCGGTGGCTCAGTGGTAGAGCGTTCACCTCTGGTGCTTGGCGTCGCGGGTTCGATCCCAGCCCCCGCCAAGTGAACTTTGTGGTGGACAAACACCATGTGCGTGGGTTTCCTCGGGGTTCTCCTGTTTCTTTTCACTTTCTTCATTCCACCATTTCATTCATTACTCATCATCACCGTCTCCTTTAGCCTAACCGGCATAACCGTGGGACGTAAAACTCAAAGATTTCATTTTGCCCTGTAGTATACTTGCTTAGCCTCTCCCTGTTACTAAGCGCCAACATCGCATCACAACATTCTTCTTGTTGTATCCACCTAGCCCACGAGCCATCGATTGTATCCCACATTTTAGTTCTTCAGGAAGCACTCGTTATCTACCTTTAAAGATAAATATAATGTGATGTATGCTGTTTGCATAGGCATAGTAAACTTGTGGGATTTTTCTTGTTTATGTGATAAAAATTAAAAGAAAGCTTAACTATAGACAGTGTATATGTTTTAATTCCCTCCTCGCTAGAATTTCGTTTAGTGCCCTCCTCGCGTGTTTGGTGGCTAGTTCGCGCGTCTTTGTTGCTGTGCACATGGTCCCGGGTTCCATTCCCGGTGTTGTAGCATTAAACGCTTTAAGAATTTCATCTTAAATTGTAAATCTACGTCTCATATAATCTCTGTGCTGAAAAGAGAGACTCTAAACTTCAATACCAAAAGTTCTAGTTCAGTCAATGTGTTGTAAAGAATCTTGATTCAAAATTAGTAAAATATTTGTATACAGTAAATAAATCATACACTGGAAGTATCTGTGAATTCTGTGTGGGGGAGGAGGATCTGATATTCATTCACATTCACCTTATCATAATACAGAAACCCATCTTAAGTATGAAAGCTGCTTCCCCCTTAACATGCAACCGACAATGGTGTATGCAGTTTTATTTTTTATATCTCCTCTGAAAGGATGCTTCATGTAACATTCATAAACTATGACGCACAGAAATTCGAAGCTAACTGTTTTTGATTTATATTCGTGTGGAAACTGTGATATGCGTTCCTAACATGACGTCATACGAACTTTTTGGTCGTCGTTTTCTGCTTGTAGAACAAGAATCAGAAAAGAAGAAAAGGGGAAACAAGAAATTTTAGTTTTCGCGTTTGTCTGTTCAAGAAATGCCAATTGCATCGCTTCAATTTGCCTAGTACTTGATTGATGAAAGTGTAACTTTTTTTTTTAAAAAAAAACATCGAAAGACAGTTGGAGTTATATTCAAACCACTGCTCGAAAAAAAATGAAAGGAAATCTTGAAGTTGTTCGTCCCACGGTTATGCTGGTTAGGTTAAAGGAGACGGTGATGATGAGAAATGGTGGAGTGAAGAAAGTGGCAGGAAACGGGAGAACCCCGAGGAAACCCACGCACACGATGTTTGTCCACCACAAGGCTCACTTGGCACGAGGTAGGATCGAACCAAGAACCTCATGCACCAGAGCTGTTCGCTCTACCACTGAGCCACCGCGGCCCCACGACTACTCTAGTTTTTACCCCACGCGTGTTGGGTACGTAATCTTATTTACTGCGAAGTTTTCAGATGCTGCTTACTGAACAATCATTTCGTACTTTGTAATATGAAGTAATTTCATCTCAGAGACTACAAGTCTCAGTTCAATTGTGAGCATTCCCATATAAATACAAACTGATAATGTGACACTAGTATCGATGGCGAAAGTGCAAAAGCTCGTATCTCCACTTTTTATGAAATTTTAGATTTTGGTTGCATTCATTCCCTACATCTGAATCTACGTGTGTGCAAAAATTCGTAAACGAAAACCCAATAAAAAAAACCGTGAAAAAACTAACTTTTAAAACCTGGTATTGCATATAAGATAATGTAAAAGCAGAACGGTTTATTTTGCTCTCCTGAAAAGTTTGGTTTTGATGAGTTACGAGGTTTTGCACTTTTGCCGTCTCCTGAAACAAGTTTACTGGTTAGTTCACGGATTCATAAGTGGTAATTTATTCTTGCAGATTGATGAAATGTGGGAGGATCACGCCACAGTCTTTTATAATTGACATCTCAAAAAAAAAAAAGTGCTTAACAATATGCAAGGCAGCGTCAGTTGCACAATTATCATGGTGCTAAGTAGAAAACATTTTTGTCCTATGATCACTGATTTCAAAGTGAGCTTAGACGATAGTGGTTGCTGGAAACATTTGCGACAAAAATGTGGGAATTTAGCACCTTCGATAGCAATCGTTTATAATTGTAGTAGTCTTGGACCTAAATGTATCCAACGTGTGTGGTCTTAGAAACAATGGATTGGAGACAAATACCTTTGTATTCATAATAGTGAAGCACCAGCGGGTTGCACCGCAGACAATGGGTAGAAAGTATAGTTGTATAGAAATACACTATTGTTTAAATGACATATGATGACAGGTAATGGTTGTTGTACTATTGTATGTATAGTAGTGACACAAAAGAGAATAATAAAAGATGTCAAAGTTGAAAAGATAAATGACTTTTTTTAAAAAACCTTGGAAAGTTGTTGAACAATGTGAAGCTTGTTATAAAGAATAATAGAACTATAGAATACTTTGCAGGTGTATGTAAAGAATAATAAAAGAGAAACCTTGCAGCTGTATGTTTAAAATAATCAAAGAGAAACCTTGGGAAAATGATTGAGGAATAGCGGATTGTTATAAAGAAAAATAAAAGACTTTTTAAACCGGTGACGGAAACGCGGACGCGGCGCGGGAAGGCGCGGGGCGCGAACGGAAAATACCCGCGTGCGCGGGCGCGAGCGCGTGACGTCATTTGAAATTTTTATTTAAATATTGGTTTTAAAAAATAGGCATGTATAGTTTTGTTAGCGATGGAGAACCGTCAGTTTGTAGAAGACATTGATGTGAAGCATAAGTTAAACGCTGAGAATGAACATCCAGATTCTTCAGATTGTACATTTGATGAAAATAGATTAGAAAGATATGAAAGCGATAATATAAAAGTTTATGCAAGTGATAGTGAAGCGGGAATAGAAAATGAAGTGTATGAATTTTCGGAGGATAACTCAGATTTTGAGGCGGAATCAAATGACGAAGTGGTATCAAATGTGGATACGCCGCCATGTTCACCTGATTTATCAGAATTAAGTTGGAACTGTGAATGTGGTGTTAACTATGTGGATGGGAACTGTGTAAGAGATTGCATATTGAAATGGAAACCAAATGATTATTTAATATGCTATGCATGTTATTGGCACGATGTATGTGAATGGTCGCATGAATGCTTTTATTGTAATGAAGATGTTTTAGACATTCGTGTTTGGTCTGTGTTAGTGAATCCTCGTGTACAGGAGGAATTATTTGATATTTATGCAGAAACACATACAGTTATTAGAACATTAACAAGAGATTATTTTAATATTACATTTGGTGAACTATCAGTGGATGTGAATGTACGAAAAGAACTTTTAAGTATTTTTCTTGAAAAGGACAGATCGAACGAGTATAGTGAGGTGTGTTAAGAAAACGTACTGTACATAATGTATTTCGAAAATAATTTTTGTGTATCATGTAGTGAAGAACATATTAGTGAAGTTTGTGTTTTAAAAACTATAAGTGCATACTTACGTTTTAATAATAATATTTCTTGTGAACAATGTTTGCTGCATCTTGAACATCAATGTTTATTTCATCATGATATTGGAACTTTTGCTGTAGGATATTTATCCAACGATATAACTGTTATTGATTTATTTGAAGTGTTTGAAGAACATCATAGTGAAATTTCAAGTATAAACTTTACACGCAAAGTGCGTGATTGTTTAAAGAACACCGAATTTGTTGGACAAATTATACCGTTTTTCTTAGAACGTAAATATAAAATTTCACCATGTGTTAATGAATACATTATTGACATACAAGGATTTAAGATTTCAAATCATGAATTTATTATACGTGAATTTTGTTTAACTGCGTGTGATGATACAGGAAATTTGCATTGTTTAATAAAATCACCAGTAGAATACAATGTACTTCCATTAGGTTGTCAAAAACAAATTGAATGGTTAACATTAAACTTACACGGTTTAACTTGGAATGATAAATGCGGTTATACTGTATCACACATACGTAACCTTATATATCAACTTTGTAAACAAGATGCAACCTTTTATTGTAAAGGTGCAGAAAAATCACTTTGGATTAAAAATATTTTTGCACTAGCTAATGTTATTGATTTGGAAAGTAAACAGTGTCCACCATTAAACACATTGCATGCAAACGTATTTAATGATTATTGTACTTTTCATGAACAAAGTATTAAACTTGACAAAAAATCACTATGTGCATTTCGTAATGCACAACAATTATGTTATTGGTGGAAGTTTCAACGTACTATAACATTAACTAATGCATTTGCAAAGTTGTAAAAAGGAAATGATATGTTCTTGTAAATAAAAATACAAGATTTTAAATTGTAAATAAAAAAAATTATTAAACTAATCTACTTGTTTTTCTTTTTCATTATATTGCTTACATGATTGAATACAATTTTATCATTTTGTTTAAGATTATTTTTTCTGAATAAATTTAAACATTCTTCAAAGCTTTTCTTTCGTACAATATGATGCAGAAAGTACAACACAAATTGTCCACACAAGATTGAATTATCATCTTGATATGCAGAACTATTTGTAAAATATATTTTACAATTTTTATTTAAAAAAGTTTTTATTTCTTTTGGAAATGGTAAAGCTAAGCTATCGAAATAGTATCCTCTTTGATTTTCATCAATGAATACACACACCCAATGTGTGCCACCTGAAGATGAATTGCTTAAATTTATAATAATTCCAGCCGGTGGTTGTACAGTTTTTGGTATTTTATCAATAGGATAAATGCCATGAACATTTGCACCAGTAAGTTTATCACGAAGTAACACTTTTATTAAATCATCCATGTACATAACTTTTGTTTTTTAAATTCACATCACTTCACTTCACTTTACATCACTTTATACGCGTATATGTTGAAAGACCTAGTGGAGTATATGGAATATTCTCATAAAACGAAATAATATGTTTAAAATATTCATGACAGATTTTTTTATAACTTTTCCAATAACGATGAATGGTGCTAACGCATAAAAAATACTTTTGAGAAACTTCATAGTACGATACCTTGCAACTCTTTGAATAATCAAGCAAAAATATTACAATATACAATGTTTAACACACTTTGTACCAGTAGGGCGCATGTAATTCATATGCTTAGAAGTGAACAGTTATACTTCTTTTATTAAAATGATACTTTTAAAAAGTATTATCAGTATATATATTTCTATCTTTATCAATTTGAATTAAAGAATCAAACTGAGCGTAAACAATACATGTTATAGGCTCAGTTAAATTTTCAGAAAAGGAAACTTTAACATTTACAGGCGCATCACGCACAAGGTCCCAAGTGCAGTCATCTAATGTTGCTGTAGGTGACAGAATAAATGCATAAAGAGTATAGCCGTGTGGATATTCTTCAGGAGTAATAGTATGTGCATCATCTTTATAATATAAACCAGTACCGGAAAACAGAGAATGGTAACTTAGAAGGTACAAATTGTTTTTAAAATCAGGGGTGAGGGGACTGGGAGGAAAAGATTTTGATCCAACTTGTAGCTGCAGTTTGTTAACGTTAAAGTGTTGAAAATGAAATGGATTTAGTTCAGATTTTCCATTAAATGCCGAATTGGAAACAAATCCGATAACTACACCTTTAGGTACGTTACCCAGAAAAATATTATCAAGATTGTATGAATTAACGTTTGCAGGAATAGTATACGATCTTGTTTGTACACTTGTAAGGGGATATTTTGTTGTTTCATGATTCATATTAGTATTGATTTCCATTGCCAAATGAGGTGCAACATCAATGCGACGTATATGTAGAGTAACATCTTCAAGTTTTACTTTATAAGAAGTATTTACAGGAGATAATAAACAAAAAGCATCTTTACTACGATGTAATTTTATACGAAGACCTACTTTATTTACAAGTGCTCTTGGTAATCCAGCAATATCTGTATACAGACGACCATACATTTCAAATGATTTACTATTTTTAATATAATTAGCACGTTGTTGAAAACCTACATTAGCATTACCTATGGTATCAAATTGTTTAGCAGTATCTTTATACCACATACCTAACTTCAAATGTGTATCAGAAGCATCACGGGAATAATTTAATAATGTTTCAAGGTACGCACGATAAGGATAAAATCCTGATGAAGAAGTAATTAATTTATCATTTAATGAAATGTCAATTTGACTAAATAACGAATGTAGGAAATTATTTGTTGGTGCTACAACATCAGTGTCAGCTAATGCTGTGTCATCAGGTTTTGTAATTTTACAACGTACGTAAAGATAAAGATATGCAGTATGAATAAATTCTCCTGTTTCACCGGGAATAAAAAATTCAATAGGTCCATCAGAACTTAATGTTGAAATTGGACGGTATTCAGCATTAAAGCAAGATTCAATTGCAGTTTGTGTCATTGGAGTACTAAATAAATCGAAATCGTTGGTACAGCATTCCACACTGTTTGAATTAAGTAGTGCCATTATGAAAATATATCTGTAACACGACTTATTTTTCTTTTTACTTTTTTCTTGCTTTTGCTTTTGTTTGTACGCTTACGTTTAGTTGGAGGTCCAAAACGAATAATTGCCGGAGCTTTACGCTTGCGTGGCCGTCTCTTACCACTTCCAGTTAATAACTGACCAACTTTGTTAGCAGCTTTTGTCTTTAATGTTTCACTAGCTTCTTTTACGCGTGCAGGAACAGATTCTTTAAATGGTTTATCTTCTAATACATCACCTGCTACTTGTATTCCCGTTTGTAATGCTTGTCGACCTAAAGTTTTTGCACCCTGTTTAAGAAATGGTAATGCAAAACGAAATAATCCTTGAAAGAAACTACCTATACCGTGTCCCCGTTGATATACAGGTCCTGAAAAGGCAAATTTCGTCCTGCATGGTCTTTTAATAGTATTTCAATACTGTTAAATGAAAACTTTGCAAGTGGAAGATAATGAATATCTTGAAATGTTAATGTTTGCACTTTACCGTATTTTACATTTGATATTGTTGCAATACGTAATAAAGGTGCTTTTGTATCACCTAAAAACTGATATTGTATGATATCAGTATAAATAAAAATTTGATGAGGATATCCAATATCAACATATGGTTGTTTAAATCCACGTTTATACAAAACAAGTTCTTTATGTTGACGAAGTCCTAATTGCAATGCTAATGTTGGTGATAATAAGGCTGATTCAACACGATCACTACAATCTACTTGTACAACATTTGATATAGAAAATTTTATGTCTTTTGATATTTTATTTAATTCATCAATGATATGATGTGCAGAGTGATAATATCCACTTAGAATTTTACCTTTTTGTGCTTCTTCATTTTTTATTTTATACCACATAACATTTTCTCCATCGTTAACATTATAACATGTTAAAGGAACATGTAATTCACTTAAACCTACATGCCAATCGGTTTCTGATAATTGAATATTATTTTTTAATTGATTAATAAAATGTGTTGGACTATTTGTAGGATATACACCAGTACTTGCGTTTGATACAAGTGTAATGTAGAAACTATCATCAATACTTTCAGAAATCATTTTCGTTTAAAGTGAAGTGTTAAGTTTGAAGTTCCAAATTCAAATGGCAATTTTAAACAGTGCTAATCTTTTAAGTTTACTTCAATCGTGTTAAAATAAGATTTTACAACTTTAACATATTGTGGTGTGTGAAATAGAAAACATTTTACATCTCCGTGCTCAATATTATAGGCACTAACTTTACGAAGTACTGGTCCAATATTTTCTTGTTGTTTTACAATATCAACACAAACATTAAAAACGTTTGGTATACTATATTCTAAATTGCATGGAAATTTTGCACGTGTTACGGTTGGAACATCTTCATTAACTTGTTTTACAAAGACAGTATCTGTAAACTCTGTTGTATTTTCATTTATAAATCCAAGTAAATGTTGCAATCCACGTGTCATTGCAATAACACAAAAATCTTTCAATTTTAAAGAATGTCTAATTCCAACTTGATTTTTATTTTTATAATATTTTAACATGCGTAATTCTTCAGGAATCATTTCTAAAATGGATGCAATAGAAGTATAGTATCCTGGTGTAATATCAACATTTGCAATTTCAAGTTCATCATTAACGATGGTTTCAATTACAATTTTTTCATTTTTACCCACATTATAAAAACTAAAAGGAACATTGAGTTGTGTTAAGGCAACATACCATTCTCCTTCACTTAAATGAATAGGTTGTGCTAACTACTATAAATGAAGAAGTTGTATTATTAGTAAAAATTTCAGTACTAGCATTTGAAGGAAGAGTAACATAGAAATCATGTTCTATCATTGAACTCATTTTGAAGACTGAACAGAATTTGTTTTAATCCATGAATTCATACTTGATGGATATCCCAACCACTTTACATACATCATATCTTTTTTTCGTTTTAATAAAATGTTTTGTTTGAATTTACATTTACTTTTTGTAATTCTTCTGTGTAAAATATTCCTTTAATTTCCTCATCATTCCAGTCTTTTAATTTATATGTAATAGGATTTGTCGGAATACATTTATCAACAATAAAAATTTCTTGTGACCATTTTGGTAAATATCGCTTTTCTAATTTATGTTTATATTTACTAACACGCACATAATCACCAGGCTGAAATTTACATGTTAATTTCTTTTTATTTGTTTTATCACCGTACAACGTATTCCGAACTTGATCAATATTAGAGTAATTTACATTGGCTGGTGCCATTTTAATACTACTATGATACGAATGATTATAATTTTTTACAAATTGATCTAACACATCTATATAACGGTATGTATTTTTAGCAGTAAAATAACGATACAATTTTTCTTTTAATGTTCTTATAAAGCGTTCAGCTAATGCACATTTAATTTCTGAATGTACACTATAATGATTAATTTCGTATTCTTTAAATAAACGTTTTACATGTCGATTATAAAATTCTGTACCTAAATCCGTTTGTACATTAAACACGGGTAGTTTAAAATTTTTTAAAATTTTTTTGATTGCTTTTGCCATTTCAGGACCTGTTTTTGTTTTCAAGGGAACACAATACGCATATCGTGAAAAAATATCAATACAACATAATATATACTTATAATTTTTGTTATACTTTGCAATATTTTGCATATCTGCTAAATCCATTTGTAATGTTTCATTTGGTGCACTAACATAATATTGTTTACGTTCAAACACTTTACGTGCTGGTGCATGTAATGTATATGCATCTTGAGATGCTAACCAATTTTTAATTTTCTTTTTTGATAATTTTGTTTTTCCTTGTAATGTTTTAATACTTGATAAAGAAGCAGGATTCGTATAATCATAATATAATTTTGACAATTTTCCCATTTTTTATTTACATTTTATATTCTTTCCAATTTTTAAAAATATTTGTTACTAGTGTTGGACTTTGTGATTTTTTAACTTTGTTATGTGATTTCACTATAGGAGTAGAAATAAATTCACGTGGTACATTAAGATCATCCAATAAATTTTTAAATTCGTGAATGGCTATCGGATTTCTTGAATATTTTCGTGTACGAACAACATCATTTATTAAATCAATAATATTAGAACCTGGTATTATTTTTCCTTGAATACGTACTGTTCCTGATTGATCCCAATGAATTTTATCAGAACTTGTTAACTGTTTTAATAATAGATCTGTTTTCCTTCGTTGTGTTTTTGGTACTGATTGTAAAATGTCCGATACAAAGGGTAAAATAGAATTATTTTTTTTCTTCTTCTTGAGATGATGATGATAATGATGATGTTTCACGAACATCTTTTTCAATAATAGGTAATGTAATTGCATTTTGTGAAACTGATGAAGTATAATTTAAATATTGTTGTAATGCTTGCTGATACAATTTCCATTTTTCATCAATACTAAGATTACGACGTTGTAAAATACTATTCATTTTTTCATCTAAACGCGATTGATGTGAATCTATTGATTTTATATTTGCGTGCATTTGTTGCATTGCATTTTCAGGCACTAATATCATTTTACGAAATTCAGACATATTTATCTTCCAAACAAACTACTTGCTGCTGCACCAAGTAATGGTCCTAAAATTAATGGTAAAAATGCACCACCTTTCTGCAATAAAATTTTCTTTTTCTTATTAAGTGCTGTACGTTGTGCAGATAAAGCACGCAAGATCTTTTTATGTCTACGTAAACGTTGCTTCTGACGCGAATTCAACGGAATGTTTCCTTTTATTGTGTTTTTAGCAACTTGTGAAATAGTACGTATTAAATCACCAGATGCATGTCGTATAATTTGTTTTCGCTTTGCGCTTTTGCATTTGCACAAAGCACGGAGAGTATCAGTGTTGTTTCACCTTCAACATCTTGAACTAAACTAAACGTAAACTACTGAATTACTGTCTTTTACATTTCCATATACATGCAGTGTTTCATTAGGAAAAATATTTGTACGTAATCGTAATGCATCATTTGTTTTTTGAGTTAAGTCAAATAACAAATAAGTGTGAGGTTCACGTGTTACATCTTCGAACACATTCACAACTTGTTTACTATATCGTGGCATAATTTGTCTTGCTAAATATTGTATTTGCAATTTATCACGAGGATTTTTAAATACTACAATATAATGTGCATTTAAACTTATATCACGAGCATGTCTTCCTTTTGGAAATAAATTTTGAACAATAAATATCACTGTTAATTTTTTATGATGTGCATATTTTGTAAATAAGTTTGCAACATCACCATTGGTTTCAGACATTAAGTCATGTAATATTAATAGTGAATTTTCTTGTATTTCAAAATTATTCATATCTGGTATTCCTTCTATAAAACGAATTTCTGAACTTGCATCTAAATTTGGTATGACAGCACCATAACACCAAACAATTTCATTAAATTTCATAGTAAACATTTGATCACGTTCATTTAATAATCGATTTACAAAACATGTTTTGCCTGCACGTGAAGGACCAGCAATTAAAATGGTTGATGGATGTTGAAACTTTAACATCTTGTATTAAACTGAATGCATACAATAGATACTTTACTTTATATACACTCATTCACACACACACTCACTCAATTAACAAAATAATTAAAAAATAAATTAAAAATAAATATTAAAACTTGAAATGACTAGAATCACAGCTTAGCTGATGTTATGAGTATACTTTGGTCTACAATGTATAAGTTTGCACAGCAAACAATGGAATAAATAAATAAATAAAATAGTGATACTCTGCTAATGTTATGTTAAAAATAAATAAATAAATAAAAACAATCACTTATAAGCCAAGCTAAAATTATTAGTATTGTACGTATCCA
Source organism: Thermobia domestica (assembly GCF_964235325.1). NCBI lineage: Eukaryota > Metazoa > Arthropoda > Insecta > Zygentoma > Lepismatidae > Thermobia > Thermobia domestica. The sequence goes on from NC_137466.1 coordinate 163,565,890, forward strand.
TGAGGTAAACTTTTTGTCTTTGGTACTGGCTCGTCACTTTGTATATCGTCAATACGTTTACGTTTTTGTTTACCTCTTGGTGTGTTTTTGTCTCTTTACGTGAAAAGATAGTGAAGCCCTGTTTCCGCACAATGCTATTTGGATTTTCTATAGTTGTACAATTATTATTTCCTGTCACTAATCCATAGAAACTCTCAAAGTTTATTCTTTGAGAGGTCCTATCATTTAGTGTAATTCCCCGAATTTTGAAAATATTCCGAAATTCCCCTGCGGCATTTTTAAGCCGCATACTATAATTTTTTGGCCCTAAGCCTATAAACGTTACAAACTCCCACCCTTCTTCAATTTCATCAGTGAGATCACCCAAATAGCTTCCAAGCTTCAACGGAGGTTCCCTATCTTTTTACACGTAAACATAATACTGTCTGTGTCACAATAAATTACGTCTTCAGGTCCTACAGTCACAAGTAAATCATATAATTGTAGCCTGGCCCATGAAGTAATTAAACCTGCAAGGACGACATTGGAAAATTGCAGAGGTACATTTTCAGTTTCCAAGTCTTTATATGTTAGAATAAGATGTTCATCACCAACTGGAATAACACTATGAACCTCATATCTCGGTGTAGCAAGGTACCTATGGAACTCAATATCCCACTATCAATAATTACACACTGTGTCATATCTGTACGTTGACCCCATTTTCCGTATAAGGAATTAAGGTACAACTTCGCGCATTGTCTAAGTCCAGGGTTCGACCTAATATTATCTTTATTTATTTTTATGCCTTCGTGAGCATAGTAATAGTCAATATATTTGTCTTTGTCTTCTTCAGTTTTACACCAAGCAGGATAGCCTGATGCTTCCTGCTTCATCTGAAGAAACGTATTCACATAGTCCCGGAATAAACTAGGTGAATTCCGATCTTCAGAACCCATGAGTTCAAATTCCCATATTTCATAAATTTTGACGATTTTATACCCGTTTTCAAGAGCACGTTGAAGCTCTGGTGTACAAAAAGTTCCAGTTAATGCACGTTCAGTATCACTATGTGTGCAATTATCAATAGTTTCTCCTTCCATACATAGCCTACAAAGTCCAAATATTAATCGGCTTTGCGCTACATACGGTAAGATGGGAAAAAAGAGTTGTTTAGGAGCCAATACAGTACATTTTACAATCCCATGAATTTTCCCCACATCTGGGAAAACCGGCCCCTTATGCACCTTAGGTGCCCCCACCGGAAGAGGTTTCCTTGCCATTACGTAAGGGTATAACGATGTAATATCATAATAAAGTATGGATTCATCGTCCGCACAATTCACATATGAACGAAATACTTCAGTACGGCCTCCGTTGTAGCAACTCTTAGGAATAAGAAAGTCGGCAGTAGTATCACAATGTTCTTTAAGGAACTTTTTTAAATCTACATCTGTGCGTACTTTATTATCCCAAGAGCACTCCCATATTTTATACAAATTCATTTTTAGAATATCTGTGAAATATTTTCGACGGATTTCCATATGTTCGTACCTTCTTTCAAATGTGTTGTACGGACCATGTGCATTATCTATTATGGCATTACGGTTATTTGGATAACACGTTTTACAGGCATGCCAGTGGCATCCCATAAATTCGAACACGGCATTAAGCTCTGCGCTGTATCCGTCAACATTATACCTTCCAAAAGATTGTTCTCCGTTTCGTCCAGCATGCTGGATTTCTATACCCAATTGGTGTTCCATATACTTTAGCCATTTCATTGCTTTTTCACTGGTTTTCGTTTTATAATGGTACCCCAAAGGTGGTATAACAGAAATACTTTCTTGAAGATATGATGTACGATATGTTTGCATGTCTAAACTTGCAATCGTAGACGATACTAGAAAACATTGTAATCCACCCGTTTTCTCTTCTATAATATTATTAAATTTAATAACAGCTTCTGTGAGAATTCTCACATCATTTTCACAATACTCCAGCATTTCCTTTTGCAAATTAAATTGCTCTCCCAATTGCACCCGTTCTTGGTGCCATCCCTCCAACCGCTTTCTTTCTTCAGCAGATCGCGATTCAGGATCATAGTACTCTATTCCCGGATATGGTCCTACATAATTTTGGTTCTCTACTGTATTAAATAAATATGGGAAATCTCTCTTCTTTAAATTTTCTGAAAGGCCTAACGTTTTAGGTAATTTTGATAATTTTACACCAACAAACAAATAACTATCTCTAAAAATAATTTTATTATGAATAGAAATACTAAAAATCTTTTGACCCTGAATTAAAGTTTTTGGAATGATATGCTGGGACTCAATGAGAGATTTCAAACAGAAAATGTTATCAAATCGGCTACCATTACGACTTATGACACATACTTTACTAAATATGGGTCTATCTAATAAAATATGTGTAATAAATTCATCAATGGTTTTAAAAGAAAACGAGCGGATACCGTTTTCATCACCGCATGTACTGCAGGCTTCATCAATGCGTTTGTTCATACATTTATGGCATACATGTCTAACGCACACCAAGCAAACAACGTGTTCCCGCTCCCCACGCTCATTTTCCGGTTTGAGCATGGTTTCTACGTCAAAGACAATATAAAGAAACCTCTTGATATGAGTAGGTTTTACTTTCTTCACATAACATGAGTAACCTTCCTGTACATGTTCACGACACGTACTGCAAAAGTATTCACCACATGTATGATCGGATTTTCGTGTTCTTAAATCATAGAGTGCATTACAGTTGATGCAAACTTTAACATATTCACACACATTCTTCCCAATTTTATTACCTTTTAAGTGATTGTCAAAACATTCACCCCTAGTAAAATATCTATTGCATTCATTGCATTTCATTTTATACATTGTAACATCTACTTTGTGCAGATGTTCGCAAGATGAACACATTAACTCACACTTATGGAAACGATTAATACCTTTAAAACCCTTTAAACAATGTAAGCAGTACTTTTTCTTTCTTAAAAATGATGTTATTGTACGAATAGGACGAAAATGACCAATACTTCCCCTTTGATCGTAATAAATATAGATCGGTTTTGCATTCTGTAACTCTGGTCTTTGTACTTGTGTTTCCGGGTAACGTACTCTAAATTCACGTTTGCTTTCGGGTACTTTTTCATAAATAATAATTTGGTAATTTGGAGCTAAATGTTTTTCAAATAATTCTACGTCATTAAAATCGCAACCATCTTTTCCTTTAATGCTAACACCTGCCTCACTACAAAGCTTAATAGCTCTACCTTTTAATGTATCTCTACCTTTTAATGGATCTGTTAAATGACTCAAATTTTGAGGTGTTTCAGTATGCTTTGCTATACCCCAAGCAATACTTTTAGGTAAACAAAGTTTATCATTATCGGTTCCCGGGAGCTCAACCAAATGTTGAACTAAAAATTCATTTAAAAGTAAATATTTGCCTAGTGTGGAATTATTATCTCGTGTTCTTCCAGCACCAAACATGGAATTTACTATATGAAATCGAAAGAGGACATGATTACCTAAAAGGAAGTCTTCATTACTATTTAACACTCTAGTAATGGAAGCTAACACGGACTTAGCAGAAATATCGTTGCGGCGTCTCCATGGAACATGCACTGCTTTCTTATCCTTACTATTGGAGGAATCAATGTACATTCCAACAAAATCGTTAGGTCTCGCATTGTTTAGTACATTATCCAATGCGAAGTTCATGAGGTTTTCAACATAGGCCGCAGGATTTCTAATTTCTTCATTTCCCATTGGCCTTACCGCAATTTCATGTCCCACACCAAGTTAAACTTAGTGAAACTTTTTCTGCTTTCATGTACTACTTCGAAATTACCTTCCCCTGTATTTTGAACATCTGTATGTCCGCTACGTTCACTTGGAGGAACGTAGCCGGAGGTACTTGGCTGTGGAGAACCCATTCCGTAACCACGAGTATCCCGTGAACATTGTACACTTGATACCTGTACTTCATTATTTACAACATCCACAGGATTTTGTCCGTTTAATAAAGCCTCCACATAATCAGATGTTCCAAACTCATCGGAATTTACTAAAACTGCGGAATTTTGATTTGTTTGTATACCATCTGCTGCTTCATTTTCTATTTGTTCATTAATAATCTCATCAATTAAATTAAAATCTTCTTCTTGAAGTATGTTTTCCAAGGGTTGACTTTCTTGGTGGACCGAGGTTACGGAATTTTGAACAGATGGCGACACATTATTATGAACCAAAATAAAACGCGATCCATAATTACAAAATTCGGCTACCTCTGCTGCATTTATCCTATCACCTTGTGCACAATTAAAATAATTAAAATGTACAAACTTATCATGTGCCCACTGGTACATGACTTGCTCACGGAAAAATCCGTGTGCAAATAAGTCAACAATGTCAGCACTAGACATTGTATATTGCAATATAAGTGCTTGATTATCATGGTAAAAATTAAAAAGAGCTGATAGCAAGGTATCATACCTTTCACTGCCACGGAATCCTTGGCGTTGCTTATCCATAATACGCCACCAAGTCTCCAACACGCGTTCCTTAGTGTGCAAGCCTTCTATAACAGCAGACAGGTAAATTTCATCAATTTCATTGAACTCGTTTACCAATGATGTGCCGAGGAATTCCATCTGTAAAATATAAAAAACAAAAATTAGTATACATTAAAATAAATACAAGAATATATAAAAATACAATGTTATTCAGTTAACAATATTATTTAGTTTGCTTCTAAGAAGCTCTACTTATTTTTCTGTTAATTTTATTTATTTATTCAGTTCTACAAGAACTTCGTTGTTAAAATGGAGTGTGATCATTTTAAAATTCTGCAAGAACTTTGTTCTTAAAATGGAATGTAATTGTATTTAAATTCTGCATCAACTTTGTTCTTAAAATAAAGTGTAATTCTATTTAAAAAAACACGTTTTGTGCAATGATAAAACAAATTTCGTTTGTTTTAAAATAGGATATTACTGTAAATATTTATCAGTTTACAATTTTAAAAATAATACTTTATATAAATATATTTAATCAAAGTATAAAAACATAATCATTCAAATATGTATAGTATGTAAATATACTTTCGATGATCTCCTAAGTAAATCTACGATGTATTCTAAACTTGGTAAAAATCAGGATTTCTTCCTTCCTTCCTTCTTTTGTTTTCTCTTCTTATGTTGTTTGAATTTCAACAACTGTAACAATACAGTTAATATTAATACTCTTTTCTAAATATAATATTTTAGTATTTCTTTTAATATATGTTTGTATAAATTTAATCACTAAGTAAATATCGTGTTGAAGGTACGGTTACCAGCATACATATGATAATATTTCCTCACCACCGGGGTATATATACACAATGCCTAACAAAAAAAATAAAACCAGTTTAAACCGGTTTAAACACCTGCAGCAAAGCAAACAAAAAATTCCTAGCATTACTAATAAAGGAATTTTTAAACCTAGTAACATAAGGAAACAGCAATCATCTATGGTATACTCACATTTTTAACAACGAGTTTCCAAAGGAAACAATAGAATAAAAGATACGAGATAATAAATAAATAATGAGTTTGCACAGCAAACGAGTCAATAAAATTTACAAATTACATCATATTGTGTAATATCACTGTTACTAATTTAAAATATGTTAAAGCACCTGGGTACGAGACTACAAAACGAAATGCGTTTGGGTACGAGACTACAAAACGAAATGCGTTTGGGTACGAGATTACAAAATTACGTAACAAACTGTGTTGCATCCTATACAAGTAATAGTGTTATACTCCATGTTAATATTATAATTATTTTTGACGGCAAATAATGATACATTTTTATGTTTATGTTCGGCAATGTTCGGAAAACGTGGGGAAAAGTTTGCAACCAATCGTGTAATACATGTATAAACATATACAAAAAATTGTAGATAAACTCTTATGTTTATGTTCGGCAATGTTCGGGAAACTTCGGTTAAGTTCGGCAATTTTCGTAAAACTTCGGGAAAGTTCGTATTAACTTGTTTAAATTTACAATTACTGTTTTATAATAAAATAATACAATATTTTAAAATAACGTTTACTAAATATTTTCAAAGTTATACATATCATTAATGCAAAGAAAACACATTAAAATCCATCCGCCATGATTGTTTCTTCATACAACGACATTTGTACACATAACATTGACATTAGTGTGTATAAGACTGTGCGTGTGTGTACATGTACCATAGCAAGTTACCGAGTGTTGTTTGTTTTTATAACCGGCAATACCCCGCGCATTTTCCGGGCGGCAATATTTTACGCGTCCCGCGTCGCGAAAACCTTTTTCCGGGCGCAAATACCACGCGGCGCGCACCGGTCGCGGTAAAAACGCGCGAAAATGGTATTTATTTTAGTAATATTATTCATTTTATCTATTTATATAAAAATATATCTTTTAATAAGCATATTTCCAAAGTTTGAAAAAAATCGACGCCATATTGTTTATGCAAATTCATTAAATTTTTATTTTAAAGTCACATTGTTCTAGCCTGTATAGTAATGTTCCTTAGGTCCTAACGATTAAGAAAATACCTTTCTTTACTTTCTATGACCAATAGCTGGCCGTAAAAAGCCAAAAATGTAAAATGTACTTTTTGAACACAGCTCGTATAAATTTCAAAAAAATCTTCAAGTTTATCGTGTAGGGTGTCTTTCTATACAGATTTTGACCTGACTAATCGATTTCTGTAGTCCATTTTGTCCTAGGATGAATAGTTTACGATTTATGATCATTTAAATTTATTTTAAAGTTACAATGTTCTAACCTTTATAGTAGTGTTCGTTAATAATCCTAACAATCCTAACAATCCTAACAATCCTAACAGTCCTAACAATCAAGAAAATGCCTTTCTTTTGTTTCTACGACCAATAGTTTGCCGTAAAAAGCCGAAAATGTATTTTCAAAAAAATTACTTTTTGAACACCCCTCGTATAAATTCGAAAAATAAAAATTCTTCAAATTTATCATGTAGGGTGTCTTTCTATATAGATTTTGACTTGATAAATCGATTTCTGTGGTCCATTTTGTTCTACGATGAATCGTTTTGGAGTTACACCCGTTTAAAGTTATTATACGGAAAAATCTTAGTCTTTTTGCATCAGCGCCACCTATATAGCAACACATGTCAGTACCATACATGCTTTTGTGCCGATAACAGCAAACCGTATCGGGATAGTCTTATTTGTACAAACGGTAATGCCTCATACGCTTACCGACAAAAATATTTTGTCGCTTCCCGTCTTTTTTTCCCCGCCATATTTTAGTGGTTCGTATGTGCTTCAAACATTAAAGAAGACAATTTATCTTAGGTAAGTATTATCGTTTTAACATCTTTATACTTTACATGTGCTTTCCATTACACTATAATGTAGCTTTACATAGGTATATCTGATAAATCCATTTGTAATGTTTCAAATCACAAACATATCTTTAAAGAAAAAAAATAATGACTCTAAAGCATTTACATATTCACTTACAATCTCAATAAGCCGCGCGCATATTCATATTTGACATACGCCACTGATATCAACAAGCAAATTATTCGTTTTCGTTCATTTATTTCAATCAATTGGTATTCGTTTTCTCTTGGCTTACAAAAACTTACACTTTTGGTGTTCCTTCCTTCCTTTCAAAGACCGTAAATTCCATTCCATTCAGCTAGGAATAAAAAAATCTCCTCAAGCCCCATTCACGTTAACCTTGTATACCCGCGCGCCTCCCCCTCTCTTCCGCTCACCAACGCATTTATGTCTGCTTCCCGTATTCTTTTTCTGTCTCCATCCTTCCCCCGCCCCTTCTAACAGCACATACTGTAGCCTACAATCAGCGTTTATGCATGCTTCTAGCATTCTCACACACACCAATACAAAAATACATTCTTTTTCCGCATCTCTCGTTCGCGCTCTTCAAGTCAAAATACAAACACAAAATCCCCACGCCACACCTCCCGCCCCGCTTCTATTCCAGCATGTACTCAAGCAAACTTTTTTCTTTTTTTCCTCCCTCTCTATCTCGCTCTTTTCGCTTTGTTATGTGTTCCCGTTCATAGTTCTATTGGTAGGTAGGTAACCTGTCTGTTCACTATGGGATTCTTCTCGTTTTAAATTGTAGGTAAACCTTCATAAAAACTATTGAGGAAATACACATTTCTGGTTTGCGTATTTCAATCTTAAATTTGCCGTAAGAAAATCTCAATGTCTTTTTCAATCATAACAACGGTTATATCCGACATTTATCCAATAAATAAAAGCAAACACAAGTCATTTTAATTCATGTAAATACATTTAAAATCCAAGTTCAATATTTTTTATCATATTTATTTATATAAATGGTAAATTTTAACTTACCTTTTTCCTTCCAGTAATTCCAAAATTATTCTCCAAACAACACACTCACAGAAAAATACACAAGCCAAGTTTCCACAACGCTAAAAAGCACACTATATAATTTGGTCTCATTTCAACTTCCTTATATATATATATTCGTTAACCCGGGTGCTTCGAGCGTTCACACACACCCTTCCGTTTTTCACAAAAACAAGTACAATAGCTATTCTTTAAAGTTAACAAGAATCTTTTCCAGAAAAAAGGCTTTTTTCTTTCTTTTTCCATTCTATCAGGGTAGAAACATGCTAAATGGAACATTTTTCTGTCTAACAACTCACAAAAATCTTTTTTTTTAACTATTTCAATTCTTTCTTTCTTTTCTAAAAAGAGTTAGACATACAGCTGGGTTGAAAGTAACATGACGTTTTCTCATCCACACAAAAATGCTTCGCTTTCTATTCCATTAATTTTCTACATGTCCTTTTACATAGCAAGGTCCTTAACTATTGCCCTAACAAGTCCCACGCCAATTTAAAACCAACCCTTTGCTCAAAATAACAACACAGTTCCCATGCAATCTTATGCCCCGTCTCCCAGTATGAGGCAATACATTAACTTTTAAAAAGTATCCTTAACTATTGCCTAACAAGTCCAGCGTCAATTAAAAACAACCCTTTCCTCAAAAGGACATTACACTTCCCATGCAATCTTGTCTGCTCCCTCAGTATGGGGCAATGTAATAACTCTCACAAAGTGACACGTAACATTTTCAAGGTATTTCTAAAAATCTGTCCTTCAAATAATGAGTGCTATCTCTCCCTAGGTTGCAAGTCACAATCCCAATTAAACAACGTCTTTTACTCCCCAGGACAGTGCACTTCGCCCCATCCATCACCGTGGGCCACCCAAAATTACAACACAGTTGCGTCTATGTTTCTTTCTTTAGTAGGCATCAAAGGGCTCTCTCCCTCCTACGCCCTCGATCTTACACAATCAATGTCTTTTAACAATTCTTCTTTATCGAGATTTTCCCATGTTTTCTAAATACATAGAAACTAAATTATTTGACACGTTTAAAACACTCTTTTCTCACTTCCTGCTGTTAGACTATTTTCAAACATCTATATGTCACGTGTAAGTGACAATATATTCTTTCTTTAATTGACAGAAGGTTCAAATTATAACAGTGTTACAAAAAGCTTGTCAATTTCAAATTCTAACCTTTTCTTTTATGTTTCCAATGTTTCTAAAAGTCATTTCACATGTTTTTTCTCATCTCCTACGGTTAGACTATTGTCCGACATCCATATGTCACATTAAAGTGACATTTTCTTATTTCTTTAATTGGCAGAATGATGAAAATACGTGACAGTTACATAAGACCATCTGTTACGTATACAAAAGGTGTTTGTCTCCAATCCATTGTTTCTAAGACCACACACGTTGGATACACTTAGGTCCAAGACTACTAATTGTTCTTTCTGTAACCGCAAGTAAAGTTGTTTAATAAACCCAGAAGTGGATGGTTTGGAATATTGGAAACATTGCTGTTGCGGAGAAACTTATCTGCAAGATCAAAACTATTAGTAACTAAAAGAAGGAGCTGAAGATTGGATCATAAAAATTTATGACATTGTGGTAATATTTAAGGTAAAAAAATGATAGAAAAGAAATCCATGTTTGGTACCATTCTTCTAACAGATGTCTTGTTACGAAATTCATGCTGGACAGCTTCAATGATGGATAAACAAAACTATTGTCTGAACTGGCCGCCACACTACGAAACGTAGATTAGCACTTTGGTTGTAAAAATAAGCATCAGTGATATCTTTGAGTTCCCAAAACCGCTAAAAGTCTGACTTGCACGAAGTTGGTAAGAAGGTGGTTGTCATTTTTCTTTATTTCCTTCTTCAAGATCAGATATGGTAAAAGGGATTGAGTTGAGTTGATTTTGAGTTCAACGTCTTTCAGCAGCGAAGCAATATGAGACGGGACCTACTGATTAACATGGAACCCAAACCACATGAATTCCCGCCGGGAATCGAACCCGGGGCTTCCACGCCAAAGTCGCGTACGCTAACCGCTTAGCCACGAATACTGTTGTAAAAAAACGTTTTTTTTTCTGTGAAGTTTTTTTTCAATAAAAAACATCGTTCTTTTTCATGTTTTTTTTCAAATGTCTGTTTTTTTCTAGCAGCTATTATTTATTGATTTATGTTGCAGATTATTGAAATAATCAACAGAACTTGAGTCGAAGCCCTCGTAACTTACAAATCGTTTGTTTCTTTGTATCTATACGAGCAAAATTGTGTGATTATTCCTTTCGGACCCGGGTCATTTTTGGCGTTTTCCTACATTTTCAGTTAGTGACTTATTGCTCAAAAACCATTCATTCGATTGATATGGTTAAGGCCTTGGTTTTTAGAAAATGGATATGGCTATGTTTTGGTGTAAGTTGCACTGCAGTGTTCCCAACGGGTGGGAAATTATTGAGGTAAATGTAGGGGTGAAAATTTACAAAAGATTCCCTAACCGAATTTCATTTTTTTTTTTTTTTGTATCTAGCACCACGGCTGTTATATGAGTTCAAGTCACTCAAACAAATTATTTGGTGTGTTGACAAGGGACAGTGAAATCCTGAAGTCGCTGGCTTCCATTCAAAGAGGGAAAGAAAAAATTCTCTGTCATCATACACATGAAATTTTGACACTTTTTACGCCTCAGAAGCAAAAATCAACAAATATGCCAGGGCTACAGCTTCTCTAATTATCTTATTGAAACTTTTTATGGTGCATTCTGTAGGACAAAGAGAAAGCTATCAGGTAATGGTACGTTTGTTTCAATGTAGCCAGCAAGAGAGTAATAATAGAGGGGAAAAGGGATATTTTCTGAATTTCTCACCTAAAATCGGGAATTAATTGTTTTGGCTAGAAACACTGCCATCAGACAGACGAAAATTATCTGAAAATAAACCTTAGTACTCCAAGAATGTATCCTACAAGTATCATGGCGATATCTAGCAAAGTAAGCACGAAATTAAAAAAAAATATCTCATTCTACCTCAGAAATTCACCATTTTCTTACCATTTCCAGAACATGGTTTATTATAAACCTCAACTGTACTTCTTCTAATTATTCTAGTGAAACTCTTTATGGTGCGTTGTGTAGGCTAAGGACGAAGCTTTTAGACGCTGGTATGCTTGTTCGAGTGTAGCTAACAAGAGGGAAATAATAGAAACAAAAAAGGGATTTTTTCCAAAATTTGCCCCTAAAATCTGGAATTAACATTTTCTGTAGCTTGCTACACTGCTATCAGACACACACACACAAACTATCTTAAAATAAGCTCTGGTATTCCCCTAATATATCCTACAAGTATTGTGACGATATCTAATAAAGTAAGCATGTCCATAAAAAATGTCTCATTCTACCTTAAAAAAATCAGTTATCTTTCCAATTAGAGAACAAGGTCTACTGTAAACCTCAACTGTACTTCCCCTAATTATCCAATTGAAACTTTCTATAGTGCGTTGTGTAGGGAAAAGACGAGACTTCCAGATACTGGTACGTTTGTTCCGATGTAGCTAACAAGAGGGAAATAATAGAGACAAAACAGATAATTTTCCCAAAATTTCCCCCTAAAATCTGGAATTAAAATTTTCTGTAGCTGGCAACACTGCTACCAGACAGATGCAAACTATCTTAAATTAAACTTTGGTACACCACTAATATATCCTACAAGTATTATGGCGATAGTTAAGGAACAAAGCTTCTAATTACCAAAAATATATTACGGTAAACATAGAAGGTAAAAACTAGAAAAATCAAGGTTTAGAACCTAAATACAAATTTTTATTGCGCCCCCTAATTACCCCATTGTAACGATCTGTACTTGCGTTTGTTAAGTAAGGACAAATGTTCGATTGGCGTAAGTTGACTTGCACTCGGACGTATAGGTACGGATTTATAAACAAAAATCTCGAATTTTTGCCCAAATATAGGGAAGTTTTAATTTCCCTAATTGGCAACACTACGAGCAGGCCCGTCCAATTGATGTCAACAGTTAGGTATTCATCCGAGGTATCTATCTGGTAAGTCTTAAGGAGGTCTTTCTAGAACGAAGGAAGCTACCGGGAAAAAAGGAGTAAAGGAAATTCGGAATTAGAAAATTCTCGAATTTTTGATGGGTTAAATTTGAGAAGGAAATTTTACACCAGAAGAAAAAAAATTAATATGATAAGCTATGGTCCAACCATATTTGGCAAGAATAATATCCCGATATCTTAATTAGTGTCCACACAGGAGCGGATTAAAAAAGTGACACACCCGTGTGTGCCACTTTGGCCACCTAGTGTACATTTGATTACATTTTTTTGACTACTAACCCGTGTTGTTGCAGTTATAGTCTCGACTAATAATAATATCGTTGTTGTAAACAATAACTTTATAAGGAAAATTTTCTCTCCTTTTTACATCTTAGTTCCAACACTGTTGGTGAGAAATGAAGGGTGTTTCAAAATGAATATCGGGGTTTTAAGGCTTCGTAGTACTTATTACATTTTACGTACAATTATAAGCGATGCATCAAGTAAAAGAGCACCTCAAACAATCTTCGCTACAAGTGTCCGATATGAGATTCATTCGTCACATGGTACACATCTAGTCGATAGGCGAGAAAGGCCCATAAACTTTCCGCCATATGGCACAAAACACATTCAATTTAGGGGAGTCTCGTTTCAACTGTACCATCTCCTGAGGATTTGCTGACAGCCAGATGCAAACATTATGAGTGTTCACATTAGCTCTTAGGTAAAATGTCGATTTATCACTGGAGACAACACGATCCAGAAAATCTTCATTGTTATGCAGCAATAGTTCACTTGCGAAATTGGCACGTAAACCGTAGTCTGTAGGCCTTAGACCTGTAGCAACTGCAAACGACGTAGTTGCAAGCGTCTCCTTAATATTCTTCACACAGACTGTTGCACTGTAAAGATTCAGTCTTTATTAAAACACAAAAAGCTTTCTGCTCTCTAGTCTCCATCTTTTTGCTGCTTGCTGTTTCTAACGGCAGACAGAAGAAACAATGCATGTACATGCGTGCATACAAAACTGTTTGAGTTGCTCTTTCATTTGATATAATATTTATAAGTTAATTGTAATAGATACTAAAAGTTTCAAAACATTAATATTAATTTTGAAACACCCTGCATTACTTCAAATTCAGTCATCCTATATTCATGTCTTGTATATACATATACAAAAAGTGCCATTATTATCAACTACTAACTTTCATCATCATACAAAGGGGGCGGCCCTAGGCAATTTGTCGCCCCGTGCAATGGCATAATTTGCCGCCTCCCCCTTTCTCCAGAAAGAACAAATCTTAAAAGTCATGATTTTAAGTATGCTCCTCCAGCATGAACAAGGAAGGGGAGGGTAAGTGTAGTCGCACTCAGAAAGGCTTAAATACTAAAAATGCAATCCCGTTGTGTCTGTTTTTTTTATAAATATTAATCTATTATGTTAGTGAAAGATAAAGCAAACACACCTGCAGAAGAAAGATGGCAATCCTTTTTATAAAATTCAATATCGAGCTTCAATCTCAATGTATCGGTTTGCAATTCCAATGCAACTAGTTCTTTTATCTTTGTTTCTTGATTTTTCTTCTACTTCTGTTAACATTATTTAAAAAAGTTGTTTCTATCTTCAATGATAAGGAACTTGTTTCTGACAAAAACAAGACTAGTTGTCATATCAAAACTGTGATAACTTACTAAATGGAACAGATATTCACTACTATTCGAGAATTGAATTCTTGCATTTGAAAACAATCAAGCAATTTGTGCTCGGATTGATTCGACCATTTGCTTTAGCATTGTCCATGTAACCTTAAACTAATGCAACCTAAACATAATTTATGAATATAGTATTCAAATAGGTCAGCTTAGTAAATGTAACTACTATCATCATGAAGTCTGTTTCCAACAAGAAATATTTAATTTAAATAATATACTTATAACTAGAGACCGGATGTTGGGCAAAATGCCTATTCTTTAATGCTAAAGATCAAAAATAACGTTTTAAAGTTTATATCGGGTATTATAGTTTCGATTTAAGCCAACTTTATTTTGCCTATTTCGCACCTCACTGGCTAAATAATTGCTTTAGTGCCTAATGTTGCGTATTCTATGCATTTTCTTTTAAATAAGATTTAATTGGGAAATATATATAATTTATATACTGTAAATAACACAAGCACGTGGTACATTACAATCTCTCTCTCTCTCCCTATATATATATATATATATATATATATATATATATATATATATATATATATATATATATATCTCAAGCTTCGTTCTTTACGGTACATATAGAATGAAAGAAGACAAACAGCTTTGTTGCTATGTTCTTTGAACACTATTTATGACTAATCTATTTTTTTTTAATTGTATTGAGTACAGGTATTTTATTTATCTTCATTATTTCGAGTTACATTTTAGTGCCTATTTTACTGCTTATTTTTTAAAAATTTTAAGTGCATATTTGCCTGCCTATTTTTCAAGTTTTTAATGCCTAAACATCCGGTCTCTACTTATAACAGATTTTGCCGGACCCTCCAAACTTGCCGCTCCATGCAAATGCACGTGTTACAGGTATGGTAGAGCCGGCTCTGCATATCATATACATCTAGTCGACATGATATTTAGAAAAATACTATTAGGCAAATTAGTATTAGTTTTTACCTTTAGACAAGTTATTTGAATTTTATACTGTTCGTGACATTATTTTCGTACATATTAAAGGCCTGCTTTCACGAAAAAACAAAATTTCATTTCTACTTTTATTTCTTAGTTGATATTGATGAAAACTGCTGAAACCCGAATTGTTAATAGGTATGGCATTCATGTAAATTGTAAAATATTTGTAACGCATTAGTATCTAGCGTTTAATTTATGTTGCATTTTACGGTGATTACACCTACATAAAAATATTTCATACTTAAATAGACGTAAGATGCATTGCAAATGAGTATTTGAAAAAAAAAACAAAATTTAGAAAAAAAACGAGAGGCAATGTTTTTTTTCTTAAAAAAACGTACATTTCTGAAAAAATACGAACGGTTTTTTTTCTATTTACAACACTAGCCACGAAGGACTCGGTAAAAGAGCTTGAAATATAAAAAAGGAGTAAGGATTGTAGTTTGACACATTCCCCTTTTCCAAGTAGTGGCGCAAACGGCTACCAACGGTAGGGCCTAGTGGAATTCCACTTTACCATAAGAACATTAGTTCACACACGGCTGCTTGGACAGCTGACTTCTTGAGCTTCGCTGCAAACAACCACTCCTCTTTATTCGTCAAACTTAGCACCATGCAGTGACCCTTTCCAGGCCTTAAGAAACGAAACAATTGAATCGTGTTTGATGGGGACGAGATATTACAAGTTTCGGTGCAACGTATGTCGCCCTCTTCATACGACTGGAAGAACTGCTTCAAAAACGAGTTTTCAAGGATGGGCAAATATGTTGCTATAGGGAGAGGAGGTACTATGTTGAACACACACAGTTCATGACATTCGGAAAATAGTATATAAATCTCTAAACAAAACAAACAAACAAAAAAAAACTTCTAGTGTGACCTTTCGCAGGATCTTAAAATAAATATATTAAAATTGTCGCCGTAGTATTACTAGGGTGGTAGCTTTGGGAAACAGACAGTAGGTTTAATAGAACGATTTAAGTTCAGCTATCGTAACGAGAAAGAGAATAAAGTCCTCTGTGAGACAAAGAAACAAACTACCGAAATTGTTTCATTCAGAAGCTTTAGATAAAGGAAAATGTGATGTCATTGATTTGAACTTTCGTTAAGAGCCGGCGGGACTCAAGTGACCTTGACAAATCGAAGATAGAGTTTCTCCTTGCAGTTCAAAGTGTTTCCTTATTTTGGCAACAGATGGGGTTGTCGCTGAAATGCCGTCAAAGCAAATGGCACCCCTCCTTTTCCTTCTTTTCCCCTGCATGTGGTCAAAGTTGGACAGCGTAGGAGGGGGATGGTTACGGCTGTAAATGGGACAGAAGAGTGAAATTCTTTTCATTTGGCTAAAAGAGAAACAGAACTGAAGAAACAAATAAATAAGAGGGACCAACATGATATCAGCCCCGTGTCTAGAGAGCCACTCAAATATCTACAACGGTCACAAACATACCATAGAGAACTAAAGCACTTGTCGCCTGTCTATTTCTCAAAGGATTCTACCTATGGTAAATAACAGAATAGTACGGGAAGAATCTGATATAAAATGAAGAACCATGCCAATATTAAAAAACACACACACACACACGGGAGAGTCGATATTCTAATTTATTTAGGGTCTTCGTGGTTTAAAAAAAAAAACTTGGAATTGAAAGGCAGAAAACCCAGACAAAGATTTGAAATGTATTGACAATGTGAATCATTTTTTTAGTGGAATCCATTTCCTTATTTTCTTTTCAAAATATGACCACCAGATTTACCCTCTCTCTCGTGTTCACATTCGAATGGTCCTGGGTTCGATACCAGTTGCTGACCATCCTGAGTTTTTCCTATTATAATAGGAAAAAGCCGCAATGTTACATTCAGCCTTGGGGGCCGGCTTAGAAGGACAGGAGGGAGCACATGCCCTGCTTGATGTTGGTTTTTATTGGGGGAAATAGACCACTTCATTAACAAAAAGATGTCACTCATGTCCAAAATTATTGTCGCATGTCTATAAATATGTTATTGTAGGAATATAATTTGATAACGAATTCACCCGGTATTTCTTATAATGTTAGTATGCGTACAATCGGCAAAGACATGTATGTGGCAAATTTCATGTCAAAAGAGCAGTAAATAAGAACAATAAAACGAAAACAAAACTTTCGTGTCCATTTAGCAACATTTTATTTTACTCATTCTAATCTTCGTATTTATAATTACTGTATTTTCCTATGAAATTTACCACATATATTTCCCGATTGTACACATAGTATCAGTATTAAAAGTCTCCTGCAAAATCATTATTACAGGATATTTTTACAAGAAGACAGTTATAGATATGCGACAATCATTTTGGACATGAGTGTACAAGGATGTAACAGGTGTTTGTTTCAAACATTAAATAAGTGTTCGTATAAATTGAACTTATTTCCTGACGTCATAGAACTAAGAACTGTTGCAGAGCGATGTAAGTCCGGTGACAATACAATATTCCATTCTTACTTTCATACTTTGCAATATATCTATTTATTTTAAAAGCAAATTTTAATGTTTTTATTTTCAACTTCCTTATCCTAAAATAAATACTAGCCTTTAACCAGCCCTGGTATCCCTGGTTGCATATCACTTTAGGATTTGGAAAAGGTGTCCAACGAATTAAAAAAATGATAAGATACCTTTTAAAGACATTCTTTTGTTAATAAATTCCCACTAAAAAGTTAAAAATAATTTTGTTTATGCAAGACTAAATAAAAAGAATGGAGCGCGTCATTTTAAGAATTTATAAAGTAACTGTAAGCCTATATGAGAGCGCATCCTTTTTTTTTTAGTCACGCATAAACATTTTTTTTTAACTTTTAAGTGCGACTTGATTAATGAAAGAATGTCTTTAAAATGTTTATTATTATCTTTTTTTATTATTGTTAATGTTTGCGTCCTTGGCATAGGGTGTTTATTTTGGTAAGGTACCGTATGGTACGTTTCTATACTACTAGGGTATATTAAAATTTAGTTTCCTATGCGTTACTACATAATTACATTAAAAAGCATTTTTTTTAAAGAATTACTACCGAATATTACTACCGCTCCGCTAATAAGAGGGAGACAGATTGAGGATACCAAACACCCCTACCGTTGATTGAGAAATATTTAGGTGTCGACACTGATGAGCAACACCTACATATGAATTTGAATGTTTTATGGGCTTTAGACAATTGATTCAGACCGGGAAACATGGGGGACAGAATGCTGGAAGCAAGTAGTCCAGTCCCTAGTTTGAATGCCTGGAATGAGTAAGGACTCTTCCCCCCTTGGTAAAAGCTGCCGGAATTGGAAGCAATATCAAAGAAACACTGCTTCGAAAAAAGAGGGAGCAAACTTGCATAAATAGTCAGAGTCGGATTTAGGTTTAGTGGGGCCCCAAGCTGTTGAAGGTAATGGGGTCCTTTATGTGTCCAGATGAACATAGGCACCCTACATACAGCAATGAAGAAACTAGAGATAATTTAGGAAGCAGACTGGTAGAAGGAGCCCTATTAATTACACGAACGTAGGCTACACAGCAGGAAGCACTGTTGCTACGTATATATAAATTTTATTTTATTTTTTAAAAATTTTCTTATATTTTAGAAATCCAGTTTTTCTTTAGATTTTGGGGCCCCCAAAAGAGCGGGGCCCTAAACTATAGCTTGTTTAGCTTACACGTAACTCCGGCACTGTAAATAGTATACATATACAGGCGCGGATCCAAGGGTGGCTATAGAGGCTATAGCCCCCCCCCCCCTTAACGCTCAGGTATACACTGGATAAAATGGGCTTCATTCCTGTTTACTCTGCATAAAGAGGCAAACTATGGTTTAGCTCCTGTCTTGATCATATCCTGGATCCGCCACTATATATATATGTATATGTATGTATGTATATAAATGTGTGTGTCTAGTATGTTGTACGATGGAAGCTGATGAAAGAGCTTTATACCATATTATTCTTGATTTTTTGACAGGTAAACAAAGAATATTTCGGGAATTAATCTATCCTAAAGATTATAATAATGTATCTTATTTTTTCTCTTGCATGTATATTCTTAGTCCTGCAGAAAGTTTTCATTTCTTTCTTAGAATAGATAAACGAAGACTTTGGTTCGGCTTCTCCTTCACAAATTTTTGTCGAAAGGTGACTTTATCGCTACAAACACAAATGACTTCTTCTCACAGAAACCATCTACAAACACACTGTACTGCTGAAACAGAAACCATCAACCAAAGAGGTCATAAATTTTGCCATTCCTCGTGTTTGAAGTTCCCGTTCTTCACAATGATTTCCTTCCTCCCGCCCCTGTTAAGAAGTTCAAAGTAGATTTTCAAAACGACTGGCTCCCGCTGAGAAGGAAAGTGGGATGAGGAATGACTATAGTGCCATCTAGCAGTTATACGGCCAAGTACGTGAACACGAAAAAATCTGATTTTTGATTTCTGTAGATTCAATTATGAAGGATATAATTTCTCATCGATTGTGAAATGGATGTCTTTGGAAACAGCGAAAAAATAGCACAGTAGCGCACAAATACAAAGATTGTACTCCATTCTCAAAAAAGTCCGGAGTTCTTAGCTCTTTTCCTTACTGTAAAAAAACAGAAGACTTTTCCATCTAATTTTGATCATTTTCTTATGGGAATTTGGATTATAATTATCTGTATTTATAAGAAGAAAATATCCCGCACAGCGTTCAAACTGCACCTTTAAAATGAGATGCATCATATTTAGTGCGCTACTGAGACATTTTTGCGTAAGAACGAAATGAAACCGTGATTTGCCTAAAAAAATGGTTGAGATCCCATGTTAAATTGAACACCAATATTCCGGCCGCTGTGGCGCACTCCTTCTCCCTCTTAAGAGTCTTCATCCCGGCAAAATTAAAATACCGCTTATTTTACAGTAATTATGTGATATCTTCAAATAGATAAAAGATAATCGAAATGTTGAACAAGAGCGCCCTAGACAATATTATTTTACATGAGAAACCGTTATCACGACTCACTTATCTGCTTTCGATTTCGAGCCATTTTGAAAATCGGCATTTATTTTCGCGTTTCCAAACAGCTGAAAACGGAAATCCACTAGGTGACTTGTGATAACGATGTCTCACGCAAAATAATATTGTCTAGGGCGCTCTTGTTCCATATTTCAATTATATTTTATCTATTTGAAGATATCACATAATTACTGTAAAATTAGTGGTATTTTAATTTCGCCGGGATGAAGACTCTTAACAAGGATCATATATTGTATCTGCCTGATGCTAGAATGTGGTATTGAGTTGCCTATAAAGCTTTTATCCATTATGCTGGATTTTTTTTTCTTCAGTTAAACAGTCTATCGTTAAGAAGGCCAAGCAAACAAATATCACGTACGCTTGTTAGCTGATGATAGGAACATGCAGCGAAAGATAATCCCGATTCTCAGCTCAACAACCATCATCATCCCTTCGTGTAATTTAGCTGTTTGTCCGTGGAAACGTGTTTACATGCCTCTAGAATGTTTGTCCAATAGAAATCTAATTATGTTTTGTACGTCAAGAACTTGAGATTAAGCGCCCTTTTCTCCCAAAGAGTGTGTGCTAGGTATTTTTAATCTTGTACAATTCTCGGAGGGAAGCGAAGAAAGAAAGTGATGGAAAAATACGAAGGTAGTTTGTAATCTAGATAAAATATTCTCTGTTCTTTACGTATTTAATTATTATTTTGTACATTGAAAAAAAAATAGAAGCAGTATAAAAAAAGGGAGGATTTTCACCTTATTTCCCTGTAGAACTGACAATTGACAAATCAATAACTAAACCAGTTTTTCTCAACCTTAGGGGAGATGGGTTGGCGGGTAAACATAGAGAGCCAATGTAATAAGACTGCACGATAACCGGATTTGCTTAGTGGAAATCGATACCGATAAATTATCGAAACGGTCGATATGTCGAAATATCAAAAATATTGAAATATCGATCGATCGAAATATCGAACAGTTCTAAGAGCCGACCACGAAAGCGATGGGTAGTGATAGTAAATTCTGAAATTTTTCATTTCATCTTCAGCAGAAATCGAACGCTGAGTCATATTCGGCAAAGAGCTACGTATTATACTACGTAGAGACGTCATTTCCAATTGACAAATATATAAAATAGGAACGAGTTCTTGCAATCAGAGAAATCGCGTTAAGAAACACATCGAGCAAAGAAGGGAAGGAGACTGGAACAAAGAAGTGTTGGCAGTGTATGTGTGGTCATGGATCCAGGAGTAGTATATATACATACAAAAATATTCGATTACGCTATTGATGTTCGCTGTCTATCGATATCCGACTACGCTATCGAATTCTTGTTTGCCTGTCACCAGTGTGTCTTATGAATGTCACCTTTTCTGTGCTCTTTCCTCTCCTCTCTGTATGGGTTACTGAAAAGGAGAACAGCAAACTGTGACATCACAGACCAATCAGTTAGAAATTATTGTATCAATAAGACCATGAAGATCTGGAGTTTACAGGCTGCATTTTTTTTTTTCCAATATGAGGATCTATGGTGCGAGATGAGAATCACTTTACTCTGTGTGTTACATTTTTTAGTGGCATTTGTGAACAATTTAGAATGGTGTTTCCAAGTCAAGGCGGTCCAGGTTCGAATCTTGTAGTCGTCCGTCCTGACTGGCTATTTTGTGTTCCTTTTTTTCTTCTCAGCTTTGTATCCGAATAGTAGGATGGACGGCATATGTTTAAAACTTAGGAACGTTTTGTTAATATATAAATATCACTTATTTGTTTTTTTTTCTAAATAAATTAATAATGACATATTTTAATAATTATCGGTAGTGATTTATGAAATGTGAATAAAATTGAGAAATGTGAATAATAAATCCTTGTTTGAGAAAATGATTATTTTCTATTTTCATCTGAAATATACACGAAAATAACAAATTTATTACTTTATTTTCCACGTTTTGAAATACAGTAATAATGCCATAAAATTGATCTGAGAACATAGTTTTAGGTGAGTCTTTTATCAATCTGTAAAAATATGTTAATAACCGTGAAGAAAAAAAGTCGACACAAAGGTATCAAGCGCTGAGTTAAAATTACTCTCTTGGAGAAGATTTAAAAAAAAAAAAAATGAGAGATTTAACCCTACGCACACCAACGGGTTACACGTACTACACACCAAGAGAGGGTTTTAGAATGTTCACCACAAAAATCATTATTTTCCGTCTCAGAAAATGTAATATTTTTCTTTATTTTGTGCTTTCAGTTGTCTTAGTTTATAGTTAGTACAAAATAAAGAAGAATATTACATTTTCTGAGACGAAAAATAATGATTTTTGTGGTGAATATTCTAAAACTCTTGATGTGCGTAGTCTCCACTTGTAATATCACTCTGAAACCAGCAGGTGTTTATTGTATGATGCTGTGCGTCAGCTGTACACGTAGCGACGCCTAGTGTCAGAATCTTCAACTTTAATCGGAAATAACCTCATGCACATTATTGTAGCACGTTACACTAACATAAGAGGGAGTGCTTTATGCCCACTACGAAAACTTTTTTTTTTTTTTAAAGATAGGTTATTTTGTAGAAATTAAAAGTAGTGAATGATAAAAAATAAAATGTATATTATTTTTGACACAAAACCTGAGTTATGACATGATACTAAAGAAACATCTATAAAAATACTTATCCTTATAAAAGTGTGAACAATTTTTAACATACCTTGGTGTACGTAGGGTTAACACAGTCTTCCCCTAGAATTTTCGTTTTATCAGTATACTATCTTGTTTGAGAGAATAAGTTGAAATAAGATCCATCCTAAGGAATAACTATTCTATGAACTAAGGTTACCTAATGTTGTCCGGTATAGTATCCGGGTATAATTTACAGAATGTTTCGATAACAGAGTCAATGATTGTGTTTGTAAGAAAATTACATCTTGACTGTCAATAATAGACACTTGGAAGCAGAAACGGAATGTTAACTAAGATTGAAGAAGCACTTTCTTTAAGGCAGGTGCGCACATAGAAATTTTTGTTGGGAGGGGTCGAAAGTTCTTCCGTGCGGATCCAGTAGATCTACGTGTTGGACCCGCACGAATGATATGTATTATTCTTCAACCGAAAAGACAATAAGTAGCTAATTATTAATTACTGCCTCTCAAGGGTGCCGATCCTGGGAAGGCCGGGGGGGGGGTCCGCTCGCACCCAAAGCTCATGTGGGTACCCTATTGTATTTATGAATATACAATATTTGGCATAATTTGAATGCAATTTGTCTTAAAATCCTCATATATATATATACCTTCCGCATCTGAATGCCCCCCCCTCAAATTTACAGAGAAATCGGTGCCCTTGCTGCCACTTATATACTTATCAGAAAATCTGATAGAACTAATTATTTTTTAATCGGGAAAGGGAGGTGTAAAATCATTTGTGTGCTACGTAAGTACAGTTGTGTTAAGAAAGTGCATAAATGTCAGTCAAGTTACCAAGTTTCGGGGGGGGGGTCCAGACCCCCGGTGGACTCCGTGGATGCGCCCCGGCTTTAATGTAAAGATAATGTAAAGAAAATGAAAGATAGATAAAGCCTTTCTATTTCAAGTGTGCTCCTTCTGGTGCTGCTGTCGTTGCTGTTCTCGTACTTCTCTCGAAAAAGAAGAGACAAGTTGCTGTGACCGAGATCCTTCAATAGTTGGATGCGGACAGGGTTGTCACATTGAATTACTTCACGGCCTTCGCTGTCTTGTTATAGCCATTCTAAGTAGCCTACGATCTTCACTCGCAAAGACCAAACGACTGAATGACAAATTGGCAACACAGCCGAAGTCATTCACTTCTTCCCCCAAATCATATCTAAGAATTCCTCCGTAAGAGAGTGGTAAGGGTGGGGTCGAGGTATGTTTTACATATTTTCCGAGGGCACATTTTAAATAAAAAAGGCTCTACAGCGGATTGATGCAATTGCTAATGTAATTCAAAAGGCGATAGAAATTGTTTTAAACACAAAGCAGAAAATTGTGAAGAAAAAATGTTACTACCAATCAGGAAGTTTATTTGTAAATAGATTATTATCTATTTCAATTAGCTTATTCAGTGTTAAGATATTACGTCATTATTATTATTATTATTATTATTATTATTATTATTATTATTATTATTATTATTATTATTTGTAGCCCATTGATTTATACAGGGAAGTAATTTTCTATTCTATTTAAACGGGACGGAGATTTTTAACAGTTTCAATTGACTGCTTTTTTCAATTCTATTTACATCAACGGCACCGACTTTCCAGAATTTATGTTTGTGCATATCAATGGCGGGACGTGTTATATGTTTTCAGAGGAGTTTCAATATTTTTTAAAATTAATTTTCTTTACGTTAAAATATTTTATGAACACTGTCATAAAGGACTATATGCTCGATTCTATTCACAATTTAGTTCCAATTTTATATTGTGGAGACTGCCTTTGAGCAGGCCAGAGACAGGCAAGGAAGAGGGGGGGGGGGGCGAGTGTGTTGCTTGGTTGCCTTCGCACAAACACATTTGAAACAAACAATTATGTTTTACAAGTTAGAAATCTTAACTTCCATCTCAATGTTTTAATTGCTTATTATTATTATTATTTGATTAAGGGGAGTGAGAAATATTTATTTTACTTTGTTTCTATCAAACTATAAATCTTGTGGGTGCTGGAGTCCCGGAGCACCCACGTAGTCGGCGCGCATGATTTACATATTATTAAATTTAAAAATATTGCAAATTCGTGATGAAAAAGCAATGAACATTTAACTATCTGTGAAGAAGAAAACTGAGACATAATTTTCCATATAGACCAATAGGCTAAAGAATAAAATACAGTAAATTAGTAAGAGAAATCTATTACATAAAAATGAAAAAGGACCTTGTTTGTGATCGCATCATAGGAGAATGGCTGAACCGTTGAAATACATTTTGGGGTATAGTTATCATCTACCTCGAACTGGTATATAATCATTTATTTTGATTGATAAATGAAATATTTCGGTTTAACATCCTACGATTATGCCTGGTAGTCTAAGGGAGACGGATGATTAATGAAACTCAATGATTATGAAAGGAATTGACGGAATGAAAATGTGGGAGGAAACAGAAGAACTCAGGGAAAACCAGCGGATACGATGATGTCCATCACCTTTTCACAAAACCTGGGATCGAACCAGGACCCCTCGTACCAGAGGTCAGCACTCAACTACTACTGAGGCACCGTGCTTCCATATTATGGATTAAATACCTACATTTGACTATTCTATGTGTGTGTGTGTGTCCACTTCTAGCTGTATTGATCTATACGATGTCGTGTGAGATTACTGAAATGGTAAAACAAGGAGGGAGGATATCTGAAGGTCTGATATGATTTTATATATATATATATATATATATCCACATACTGAACTATGTGATGTCCGTGATGCTGGCCCTACTCATGTAGGCATTAACTTTAAACATATGCCAAAAAAATAGTGCCCAATTGAACGGCGTGACGAACATCTTGGCATTTGAAGGCGGCGCTCCCAGTTCCCTTTAAATGCTGCTAGCAAATGAGGGGCCAGCGGTATTGCCACGTTTATTTTGTACACATCTACGTCCATCCTCTGCCACCTGATCGCGTTATAGTTTGTCTGCTTAGCCATAGCCACACCCCTTAGCATTCGGCAACGTCGCGTGAGAGCTTGCGTTTTATTCGTTTAGCTGAAATGCCAAGATGTTTGTCACAGGGTTTAGTGCTGACGACGTATAATGTTTATTTGCTGTTACACAAACATCAATAAAATAAAAACATTCTGAATGGGGATGGGTTCACTCCAACCACTCAATCGATTGAGATACATAAAAACGCATTTAAAAAAATAGTGCTGATGATATTGTATAGAAAGAAAATTTGTGCTCTTAGTAGAAAGCCAAAAGTTATACGAAATTCTCTTATCATCAAAGAAAATAATTTATCCCATATTTTCATTATGAGGTAATTTCTTTCATTAATTTTCTTTCTATGCGGTATCGTCAGCACTAATTTAGGAGACATTTTAAGCATAACTTATAAAATTATGGTACATTATTAAAAGTGGATGGGGCTATCTATCTTCATGTGAAGATATACTCTTTTTTTTTTTTTTTTTGTTTATTGACGTTTGTGTAGCAGCACAATTTTTTAAAAACATTATACATGTTGGCAGTGGCGGATCCAAGGGGGGCTATAGAGGCTATAGCCCCCCCCCCTTGACACTCAGGTATACACTGGATAAAATGGACTTCAATCCTGCTTTACACTGGATAAAACGGCAAAATATGGTTTAGCCCCTCTCTTGATCATATCCTGGATCCGCCCCTGCATGTTGGTATTTAGTGCTGTTTGAAAACTGATGTTTGGTATATGTTTTAAATTTAGTGCTTATGTGGGTTGGGTCAGGTTCACGGACATAATTTCAAATTTTTATGTTCAAATGCTGAAGGAGATAATACTTTTTAGATGTATTTTTAACGAAAGATATCTCATGTTTGAAATGACCAAACTGAATTAGACTTATTTTCTATCCCAACCGAATTGAACTATTTTGAAAGATACAGTGTTTGCTGTAGATTCTCCATGAGCATAAATAAGCTTTGGGAATGAATAAATAGACTTGATTATATTGACTTTCGAAAGGAAGTAGAGAGGTTCACGTTTTCTCCAGTTATATCAATTGTTGGCACAATCTTAGTCTTCCTTTTTTCTTTTTCTTTTTATCCCTCTTTTGCTTTAGAAAAAGAACCAGACTAAAATTAGATCAATTCTTACATTTGATTCCTTGACTTTATGCTTGGAGGAAATGAAAATTCCTGGAAATTGTGAGATCCGTTTCAAATCCTGGAGAACGAAGTAGACGCCGTGAAGGACGAGCACGAGTCAAGTAAACAAGTTGACTTTTCTGTTGAATCAGTGTTGTTATCTCTAAGATTTTGAAAATACTAAATTTCTCGTTTTAAGTTAAAATATTTTGTACGTTAACTACAACTGTATTATTCTTAAATATGGTAAGACTTGTAGAACTGCTATTCGTCTGTTAGTATGTCGACAGATCAGAGCAAAGATGATAAGACTGCAATAAGGAAGTGACAAAAAAAGGACCTTTCCGATTTCAACATTGATCACCATAGAGCAGTGGTTTCCAACCTGTGGGGCGTACCCTCTAGGGAACGTGAGAAGCGAGCAAGGAGGGTGTAAGCTACCGACAGAAATAAACCACATTCGTAATTAGAAGTTGTAGCAAACAGACGTTAAACAAAACACCGTAGAAACAAAGTAGTTGTTGAGTAAGAACTATGGTTTCACTAGTAACAAAGCTGGTATAAATATATATATTCACTACAAGGGTAGGCGCGTGTCCGTAAGTTTTCTCCGAGTATTCCCATTTCCTTCCACATCCTCATCCCACCACTTCTTCCCTCATCATTCACTTGCCTTACTCATCGTTTCTCTTTACAGAAAGGGCGTAATCGTGGGACGTTAAACTGAAAGATTTCGTTTTTTACAAGAGAATGCATTAGTCTTGTTGGAAATAAATATAAATTGATTAGAATTTATTAATTATTATTATTATTATTATTATTATTATTATTATTATTATTATTATTATTATTATTATTATTGAGGATTTGAAAATTCAGTGCTGCATTGTAGATCGCAGGACGGGTCAAACAACAAGCACATATGACCAAAGAGCTATAAGTGGGCGTGAAGTATAGATGATCTACTGAAGTCGTAGAAATCTACTACCGCTTTTGGTTTCAGTATTGATTTTCATGCTGCAAAACTGGCCATGATAGCCAGAAATGTTATTTTAATATGGATTCAGTGTTCCAAAAATAGGTTTCCTTTCCGCCCTTATCTCTCGACTGAAACCAAACTCGGGTAGAAATCTACTACCTCTTTTGGTTTCAGTATTGATTTTCATGCTGCAAAACTGGCCATGATAGCCAGAAATGTTATTTTAATATGGATTCAGTGTTCCAAAAATAGGTTTCCTTTCCGCCCTTATCTCTCGACTGAAACCAAACTCGGGTAGAAATCTACTACCTCTTTTGGTTTCAGTATTGATCTCCATGCTGCAAAACTGGCCATGATAGCCAGAAATGTTATTTTAATATGGATTCAGTGTTCCAAAAATAGGTTTCCTTTCCGCCCTTATCCCTCGACTGAAACCAAACTCGGGTAGAAATCTACTACCTCTTTTGGTTTCAGTATTGATCTCCATGCTGCAAAACTGGCCATAATAGCCAGAAATGTTATTTTAATATGGATTCAGTGTTCCAAAAATAGGTTTCCTTTCCGCCCTTATCTCTCGACTGAAACCAAACTCGGGTAGAAATCTACTACCTCTTTTGGTTTCAGTATTGATCTCCATGCTGCAAAACTGGCCATGATAGCCAGAAATGTAATTTAAATATGGATTCAGTGTTCCAAAAATAGGTTTCCTTTCCGCCCTTATCTCTCGACTGAAACCAAACTCTGGTAGAAATCTACTAGAGCCTGTCTATTCCACCGGTGCCCTCGGAAAACTATGCGAACTATGCTTCGGTTCCACCCCAGCTACCCGCTGACGGAGGAACCCCGCCCCCTTTGCTTACGAAAAGAAGTGAATGACCTGCGCTGTGTTGCCAATTTGTCATTCAGTTGTTTGGTCTTGACGAGTGAAGATCGTAGGCTGCTTAAAGTAGCTAACAAGACAGAGGACAGTGAAGTCCGTGAAATAATTCATTCTGGCAATGCTTCCGCATCTAACAATTGAAAGGTGTCGGCCGCAACAACTTGTCCCTCCTCTTTCGAGAGAGGTACGGGAAATCACATATCGACAGCAGCGCCAGAAGGGGCATAGTTGAGATAGATGATAAGACTGCAAAGAAAGGCTCTACATCTTTTGGTTTCAGTATTGATCTCAGTGCTGCAAAAGTGGTATAAAGGTACCGAGAAATGTTATTTTGATATGGACTCAGTATTCCAAGAATAAGTTCAATCTCTTTCGTTCTGTCTCTAGTAAAACCTAGAACAGTATATGTTTACTACTTCTTCCAGTTTCAGGATTGACATAGAATAATGAATAGTTACCATTACTGCTCATAACTGTTATAATATTGACCCCATAAACCAAAAAACTTCCCCGCATTCCAGAATCCGAAAATGATTATCTACTACTTTTAGTTTCATTATTAAGTCCCTCGTAGATTTGAAATCTACTGTAAGTTTCAGAATGTGAGACGAGAATCCACTTGTTGATATATGATCTTGGCTAAGTGTGAAATTTAGTTTCTCTGCCCAATATTCACACTAGGAATGACCAAAATTTTCCAAAATCTGGATTCTGGAAAATTTATTTTACGGAATCGGATATTTCCGGATTAGAGAAAAAATCCGCAAAAAATCCGGAATTTAGAAAATTCCGGAATTCAGAAAAATTCCTTTTTTCCGAAATCAGAATTTTTAAATCCAGATTTTTCCGAATTCCGGATTTTTTCCGAAATTCGGAATTTTTCCGAATTCTGGAATTTTTCCAAAATTTTTCAAATTCCGGAATTTTTTCGATTGTACTTTCCGGATTTCGGAAAGTAAAAATTCCAGAATTGTCCGTTCCTAATTCACACCATATAGAGCCTTTCTATCTCAACTGTGCCCTCGGAAAATATGTGAAACATAATTGGGTCCCACCCCTGCCGCACTTTTACAGAGAAAACCTTCCCTTTGCTTTGGGAAAAGAAGTGAATAACCTCGACTGTGTTGCTAATTGTTCATTCAGTCGTTTGGTCTTTTGAGTGAAGATCGTAGGCTACTTAGAATAGCTAACAAGACAGTGCACAGCGAAGCCCTTCAACCTAGCAACCGTGTCCAAATCCGACTATTGAAGAATCTCGGCCAAAACAACTAGTCCCTGCTCTTTCGAGGGAGGTACGACAAAACATACGTCGACAGCAGTGCCAGAAAGGACACACTTGAAAAAGAAAGACGCTAGCAACTGTACAAATTCGTCCCAATTTCCATTGAAACTTGAAGTGGGCAAGGGAGTGAGAATAGACTGCTGTTAACATGCTTACCTTATTCAAGTAATACCGTATTGATGTTTATAAAATGCTCTCAAATTTATTAAGTTTTACTATAAATGTTCGTAGATTGGCAACTCTTTCTTTTTAAACCCTCAATGCCAGAAAATAAAAGAATTGTGATATATATAGTTTGAACATTGTATGGATTGTATGGTATAAAATTGAAAAGCATTGAAGCATGCTTTTGTTTATCTTCCCACTTGTTTACTTCCATTCTTTTTTGTAAAAGTTCTGTAAGTTTTGTAACTTTCATCTCTTATTTTTCCCTGTACTTATTTTTTTGTATTGTATAGGTCTCTATATGTATATGTTATAGTTTCAATTCAGAACTTAGACGAAACAAAGAATATCAAATTATGCGAAACCTTTTGAATACTTTTGTATTCCTTATATAATTAACAGACCGAATATACGGAAAGAAGAAAGAGAGAAGAAACAAAGAAAACAAAGCCATAATAAAACACAACAGTATGTAATTTTTGTCGTGTGGAGAAGAAAGAAGCACTCTTTATCTGTACACTGAAAATGTTTAAATCTGTGAGCTCGCTTCTTGAGTCCTACAAGGAAAAGCGAGTCAGAACCCAACACTGAGCGAGCACGAGACTCAGTGTGGGTTCCGAGCCCAAAATCTTAGTAAGTGGAACTTCAATGAGGTTAATAAGCGCTAGTCGAGCTAGTGCGAATATCATTTAAGATAACAAACAGATCTCGATCGAGTGCAAGTCTGAGTTAGCGTGCGCTTTGTTGAGATTTGTGAGTGCGAGCTTCATTGAGGATAGTGAGCCTGAGCTCGAGTGATTCCTGATTGCAGAATAGCCAGAACTTGTTGCTTTAGCATTGTCATCTTTGATGCAGAAAGCTATTTGTTAGCACATATTACGTAGCACTGTCACATTTGGTGCAGAAACTTAGGTGTTAGTACACATTGCTTAGCACTGTCACATTTGGTGCCGAAACCTAGGTGTTAGCACATACTGCTTACGTAAAACTCAAAGATTTCATTTCATTTTCAAGCATTTTGGCCCTTCTTTTGATTTTCTTCTTTCTTTCTTTCTTTCCTTCTTTTTCTTAATAAATCGCAGCGGTATAGTGTTATATCATATGCGACCTATAGAACCCAACCGATCGTGAACGAACTTGGCATATAGGTAGACCACTTATGAAAATTTTACTGAGCATGTGAAATATTTTGCTATGCTTATCTTTCGCTCCCAAGTTATTTGGCCATCAAACTTGGAATTTGAACTTAGATTTTCACAATAGTAATAATAATAATAATAATAATAATAATATAAAATAATGTGTATTTCTGTGTGTGTGTTTGTGTCTGTCATCTGCTTTTCGCACAGGAAGGAGACAACTAAATCAACCACATTTTGTTCACAGATAATTATAATCACATCTTATCGCGTAGGAAGCCATTTTTTCGATATTCGACCCTCGCGGAATTGGTTTTTTGGGGGATGAAAGGGCATTTCTAAGAACGCCCTGCCTGTATACAACCCCACATTACATCTAGGCTGTGCGGGCTTACATCATATCATAGGATAAATACTCGGGAAATGGAAACATTCTTTTCTCTCTCTATCTCGAGGTTCTGAATTAATAACCGGCAACGAGGGGTGCTTATAGCAAATAAATAAATAACAGTATTTTTTTTAAATCAGTAATTGCTATTTAGAAGAAGAAATACATGGAAGATTTTTATATATTTTTAAAAAGTTACAGTAAAGAAATTGTTTTATTTTTCTGTATGCAAGTAACCAAAAACGTCAAAGATATAGCATCCCAGTATATTTTCATTCATTAGAATTCCCGCTTTTCATTCATAAGCGCCACACACTCCTGTCTGATCAACCAACCAACCACATGCGATGTGTAATCACAAAATACACCGTTCTCCTCTCTCTCCGTCCCCCGTCTCTGTGATGTAGTATATGCGTAGATCTGCGTGCGATGAGTTCATATAGCAAAGATTGATCGGCGCGTGCGCGAATCTGGTGTTGTTTTTGAGATAGAAGCATCTTGCGGTTTTCGAAAAAAAGAAAAAAAAGAAGAGGACTTTTGTTCTGCTTTGCTCCAGAAGAGATCTGGATGCTGCAGTCGCATGCTGTTAGCGATTGTGTTGGCACCGTTCGCATCTCATGCGGTATGTTTTTGCTCATTGATTTCCATTGCACCGTTGCATAGTGGTGCATTGTAAATGTGACAGTACTTTGTTTCAGAGTTCTTTGTTCGATGCTGTGTATATGTAGTGAGAAGTCACATGCGTTTTGGACATTGCCAACCTCAATAAATTACTGTTTTGCAACCATTCTCCCAGTGCATGTATGCATAGAGAAAGGAACAACAAAGGAATTGTTTGTTGTGTTTTAAAATTAGTGTCGTGGGGTGAACCACGCGTTGATGTGTCCTGAATGTGTGTGTGTGCGCATCTCGTACATTTTGTAGAAGATTCTGTGTACTTAGTTTGTTCGCTGCCTAAATGGCAGTAACGATACTCTGAACGTAATCAAGTATTCATTGTTGTCACTAGTTAATTTTATAAGGATTAGACTTATGAAATAGTTGATAATTTTTAAATATTAACAAACAACGAACAAACAAACAAACTAAAGAGTCTTTTTTGGTGAAATCTTGAAGAAAGAAAAAAAGTCAAGCTGGCTCCCTCAAGACGTTCTTCTGAATCCAAAAAGGTGAGTGCAAAAACTCTTTAAATAATCTAATTAAAAAAATAAAACTAAATTGATATTGAGTCATTAGTTTATTCCCAGAATAACTATTTGAATCATGTTTTATCTCATTATTTCAAAATTTTTGCCATTGAAGTAAATCCAAAATTGTATTACTGGTATGAATTTTGTATAACTATGCTGCAAGTCGAACACCACATGCTAATTCCCTGTTTTTACGGGAAAGGGGGACGGTGGCCTAGTGATAGTGCTCACTTCTAGTAGTAAGAGTCTCTAGTTCGATCCCAGGCCAAGTTAATTTGTGGTGAACAACATCATGTCCATATTTTATCTCGAACTTTAATCGTTTCCTTACACATTCTGATTCCACTAAATCTTTTACAATCATTCACTTTCCTTAATCATCTTTCTTCTTTAGACTATATTCGTGGGACCAAGGGATAAAAGAGGGGGAACGCGGGGGGACGCCGTTACCTTACTTCCAAAAAATATATATGGTGTCCCTCCACTTCGTAAAAAATTACATTGGGCAAAGATAGACACGGAGGATGGAGTGACGTCATCCGTCCCCGTACCTTTCCAGATCCACTTTTACCCCTACGTGAAACTAGAAATTTAATTTCAGTTCGCTATTTAATTTCTGCTGTAGAATATTTAACGTGCCAATTTATCATAAGGTTTACACTGGAATGCTAAAATGGCATATAGACCATTAATTAGTGGCATGAGTTCCAAAATTGATCAAAGTATTTGCCGAACGAATGGCCAAATTTAAAATTACTTCGTTTCCTAAGTATTTGGCTATCGAGTGTTTATTGAGCAAAGAAATGGAGAAGTGATTGATTTTTCTTAGCTTCTCTTTCTCAGTACTGGGGTTGTATGAGACGTGGGTCTACATTTAAGGTGAAATCCGAACTACCGAGGTGCATTCATCGAAAAATCAAACCTGAGACTACGTGCACCAAGGCCCTCACGTTAACCACTAGACCATCAAGAAGGGCTAGAGAACTGGTGGGATTATTTTTTTGTATCAATTCTGTTATGGCTATCAGTTATGTTCCATAAAATGTATTATATAAAATGTCAAAATTGATTATCCTAATGTGATCATTCAATTCCCAGTTATTTACTTTGCAGTTCATTTAACCAAATATCTTTTTTTTAATTAAGTAATTACTCTCAATTTGGACTTCCCTCAATGTCCTGTAACATGTAGTAAGGAAATGCACGGTAAGGGATCGCTCAATCCAATTACATATTAACTCAATGTTTATGTTGTGAATGGCGAATTTTCCTACATTACTTCCGTTAATGTAGTTCGATAATTGTCCATTGTAGTTTGCCAATGAGCTCACCGTAAATGATTCTGCTGCAAACAGTGGCGCCTCTTGAGGGAGATCTTGTTGATAAAAGCTAAAGGTTTATCGCTACAATCAAAGAGAAGGAAACGTGCTAAATGTACTAATTCTTATAGTATATAAGTTATCCGTAAAATATCTATGATGTCCCTACACTTCGTAAAAAAATTACATTGGGCAAAGATAGACACGGAGGATGGAGTGACGTCATCCGTCCCCGTACCTTTCCAGATCCACTTTTACCCCTACGTGAAACTAGAAATTTAATTTCAGTTCGCTATTTAATTTCTGCTGTAGAATATTTAACGTGCCAATTTATCATAAGGTTTACACTGGAATGCTAAAATGGCTTATAGACCATTAATTAGTGGCATGGGTTCCAAAATTAATCAAAGTATTTGCCGAACGAATGGCCAAATTTAAAAGTACTTCGTTTCCTAAGTATTTGGCTAAGTATTAGTTTAATTTAGGTAGTAGTGATAAAAATTTTAATTTTTACCTTCAAGAACCAACACTTAATACACATACATATAGGGCTAACAAGTGTTCTCACGACCTTGTTTAATTAAGAAAAAAATCAACAAAATCTCAGTTCAGATAATGATCGCCCAGAGCATGACATAAATCCAGTTGTTACGAATTTGACAGGCATCGACGGACGTGAGCATAATCTTTTCTCTGGGCTAAATAAGATCAAGTTCTTGTCTGTGGTGCAAGAGACCAGGATTGGCTTCCTGGTGGCAGTACGTGTGGTTTGTATCCTGTGTCAACTTGTTGGTTCACATCTCATTATAGCCTCGGTACTGGAAACGAACAATAAAATCCAAAAAAATACAATTAGTGGAGGTTAAGTGACGACTTATAACAAATTCATATGACGTTTGTTTGAAATACTGTATTTGTTTCACTAATATCATACAAAGTTGTTTACAAAAATCTCATTGATATTACCACCCACAAGGAGCAATAGCCTCTCTTCGAGACGAGATACTATAATTGAGAATGGTGTATACTGTAATGTGGTTGAACTTACATGATGCTCTACGCCTTCACAAATCGAACCGGAGCTGAGTTCCAGTGAATCAGTGATAGATCGCTCCCAGGTTTGAACCCAGTTCGTGTCAAGTGGGCTTTGCACTTGACAAAAACCGGGTACGTAATTTTTCCAGAGTTCTCCCGTTTCGTCCCATTTTGTTAATTATCACAATTATTATCTCCTTTGGACTTGGCGCATAAATGAGGGACATAAAATCAGAAATCTCACTTCAACTCATGGGCGGAGTTACGAATTGTCTGCTGGAGTTGCAGATCTTTTGGTCAGTCTCGGACTTGTGGGATGCTTCCTAGGCGAGTTTGGAGTTAATATGAATAACTCATTTTTTTTGTCAAAAAGTTGGGAGGGGGCAATGCCCCCATGTACCCATGCTTCAACGCACCGGATTTAAGCAATATTCGTAGTTCAAGCCCATGTTAATGGTAGGTTCTGTCCTTTATACCTAAGTGACACAAGAATGTAAAACACAAAAATTCAAACTCTCAGAGGCATTAAGAAACTTCTTTCCCCCTTTGTGAGGGGAAAGGAGGAGCAATGCATGGACAGCGTGTATCAGTTCACATGGTCGCGGAATTCCCTGACTCCTAGTTTCAATAATTCTTCAAGTTCCTTCATAACAATTAATATCGAAAGGTTTTGGCTTTAACCAGAAACTAAATCAGAGACCACGCCTACCTAGACAATTGCGATGCACTTTTAATATCATCAGAACCATAGGTTGAGTATTTGCATAAATAAATAAATATGAGTGTCAGCATTTTTTTTTCTTCGAGCAGTGCTACAGTATATAGCGTATACGTACTGCACTATATTGCATCCGATCCGGGATCTACGTTTGTTCAAAACCAAAAATAGTTTAGCGCCCGTAGCAATAGTGCATGTTGGTCCGGATAATGATAACTGTCTTACGTAAGCCAGTTAAGGATCAATACTTGTGGCATTGGTGACTGCAGATAGCATATTTGGTATTCTTAAAGTACGTATGAAACACGTCATAACAAAACTGGAGACTAGATTCCGGACTACTTAGCCAATATAAGCAAGTGAGAAACTTGAAGAACTTTTCGAGGGAAAACAGTTACACCTTTATTACACAGTTTAGATTGTTTTTTTTAAGCAGCAATATTTGTTAGTGATCGTTGATAATTTTACTATTTTGTATTTTCAAGAAATAAATAAAGTGTCGGAATCATCGGTATAGTACTGTAATCCAAGAGGTTCTATAAATCTTTCTTGGAGGTGAAATCGTGCATCGAAGAATGGCCTATATTGTAAGGGTTGATCTTCCCTTATGGTCTGCGCACCCTCTTACTACATGGAATTCGGTCGTGTTTCGAAATCCACGTTGATAGAGGGTTTTGTCCTTCATAACCTCGTGTATTAGATAAGGATATAAAACACAAAAACACAATTCAATAATATAGTAATTAATATCTTGTTCAAAATGAAGAATCTCGTCCTGCAATACATATAATGTTTAAAAAGGAGCGTTAACCTCCAATCTGTCAAACAATACACCAACTTTTCGTTTATATATTTTTTTTCGTTAAAATGTTATTCCTTTGATTTAAGATGGTGGTATTCGTGCGTTAGGAACGATCCAAATGATGTATCAAAAGATTGTGATCTTGGTCAATAATAATTTTTTGGATCAGGGGCCACAAAATTTTGGAACGGTTCCTAAATAGAGTTTTCTTATTTTCTACGGAATAAACACATCATACTGAGTTTTAAGTGATAGTTTGGGTTTGGCTACACTACCTAGGTGTATGTAGTTCTCCAGATATAAGGCGTACAAGAAAATTTTTGATTGAAATATATCGGATCTTTTGATCCAGAAAGAAATTGAAAAGTAAGTATCTCCTTGGTAACACACTAACAAAGGAAGTAATGCCCAAAATCTTGGATGTTCAAAAGACGTTGCTCTAAACCGAATGCTCAACTTTGCGCGCTTTTGATGCGCAGACAGACTTGTATTTCATTCCATGTAGGAGTATTCTTTTTGCGTGCATAATATATTAGGATTTTTTAAAAATATGGTGGCTAAACGGCTAGCCTTCCTGCTTTTTGGGTGGAGAAGGATCTGTTTTGTGGAAATGCTAAAACGTGACTTTCTTAAATTTTAAATCGAGCAAACAAGCGGTGGTATGTGTGACACTGAATAAATACTCTATGAGCACTCGTAAGCTTTTGTTTTCAGTACAAAAGAAATGTTGGACCATGAAAGGATGTAGGAAAATATAGGCATCTGAAGGTGAGAATTGAGTACAAGAGCACTTTCGTGGGACTATACCTATGTCAAAGCCGTTTCAACAAAGTGGTTATATAGATATGGAAAACATATTTATTTTTACTTAAAAATGGTTAACATTTGACTTAAAAATGGTTTCCTAAATTTTATCTAAATTTGAAGTTATGCCGAGAAAATTGTTTACATTTAGTATGAATATTAGTCTACTTGTCGAAGCATTATATTTCCAATGGTAACTTTCTTAAAAATAGTTCTAGAAATCCCAAAGTTCCCAATGATCCCTATGAGAAACTTTAAAAAAAAAATAAAAATCGGTGCCTGGTTGTCTGTTGAGACAGCCTCTCTTTCTTGTTCTCTGAGATACTGCCAGACATCAATTCCTGCCAACACGTTCACAGAGAAGATGTCTATTTTTAAAGTAAGTATAGTGTTTGTTTTTTAAGTTTAGAAGTACATCATATCTATTGATAGAACAAGATTTCACTTTATTAAAGCTCTTTTGTCGTCAGACATTAACAACTATTTTCACCGTTCTGACACATTCGAAAAATAATATCACCGTCACACTAAGGAGTCATTCAGAAGCTAACAACACCAATACTAAAGTTGTACTGACGTGCGGATATTTAGAACAGAACTTAGCAACAAGGTTCTATTTATCTGACAGTGAGTGTGATATCCTAATAATAAACGAAAAAAAAAAACGTTGTGCGTCACTCTATCCTGGAATGGTATACAACTTTGCTTAAGAGATTTGTAATGTGGATTTTAGAAAGACGACAAGCACAATGACAATCCTTATATATAGTAAACGGTAAATGTTTCAGTGCGTTGCTTGCATGGATATCACTACGTGCTTAACCTGGTGCTAATAGACGACGACACCTGTGGGATTGTTGGTGGGCATACTAAAAAAAAAGAATATTAAATGTAAACAATTAGAGCTTTAGAAAAAGTTAAATGTAAATAATTAGAGCTTTAGAAAAAGTTAAATGTACACAATTAGAGCTTTCGAAAAAGTTAAATGTACACAATTAGAGCTTTAGAAAAAGTTAAATGTACACAATTAGAGCTTTCGAAAAAGTTAAATGTACACAATTAGAGCTTTAGAAAAAGTTAAATGTACACAATTAGAGCTTTAGAAAAAGTTAAATGTACACAATTAGAGATTTAGAAAAAGTTAAATGAAAAACAGATGGAGCTTTAGAAAAAGTTAAATGTAAAACAATTACAGCTGTGCTTGAGCACAATTTAAACCATTAACGTATAGTGGGCCGATGGTTATATAGAACCCACAGAGAAGCAATGGCCACCCAGACACATTTAGTTGTGCAATAAGGATTAGTACATTGGTTACCTCCAATCGCTATTATTTCAAGCTTTGAAGACTTAGAGTTCAGTTCGTACCCTCTTAACTCAGCTAGTTCCTTAAATGCCTCAAGATGCTTAGTCTGGACCCAATGTGGATATATCCAAAAAAAGTTAAACCGCAACTAGAATACATATAATTAAAAGTAAATAAGGAAGTACACTGATGAAGTAATCATTAAAAAAACTTATCAACTGGCTTACATAATTATTTCTTAGGTCCTAAATATAATCCACTAATTTGTTAATATTATTATTTTTATTCATTTTAAATAAGTTTTATGTGTCCGTGTGGTCCTTCCGGTGAGGAGGACGTGGTGGCTCAATGGTAATGTGTTCACCTTCGGTGCTTGGGGTCCCTGGTTCGATCCCAAATCGCGCTGTGTGGAGTTTGTGGTGGATAAACACCGTGCTCGTGGGTTTTCTCGGGGTTCTCCCGTTTCCTCCCACTTTCTTCATTCCACCATTTCATTCATTTCTCATCATCACCGTCTCCTTTAGCTTAACCGGCATAACCG